>NC_057743.1:18153829-18170209 GCF_004010195.1 Chiloscyllium plagiosum | reverse complement strand
TCCTTATTTCTCTTTGTTATCCTCTGTTTGTTTTTGTAGCCTTTCCAATCTTCTGATTTCACAGTGCTCTTGGCCACTTTATAGGATCTCTCTTTTTCTTTGATACATTTCCTGACTTCCTTTGTCAGCCATGGTTGTTTAATCCTTCCCTGGATAATCTTTCCCTTCTTGGGGATGAACCTCTGTACAGTGTCCTCAATTTTACCCACAAATCCTGCCATTTTTGCTCTACTGTCTTCCCCGCTAGGCTCTGCTTCCAGTCGATTTTCGTCAGTTTCTCTCTCATGCCCTCAACTGTAACACCATTACATCCGATTTTGCCTTCTCTCTTTCAAACTGCAGACTGAACTCTACCATATTATGATCGCTGCTTCCTAAGTGTTCCCTTACTTTAAGATTTTTTATAAAGTTTGGTTCATTACAAAGCACTAGGTCCAGAATAGCTTTCTCCCTTGTGGGCTCCATGACAAGCTGTTCCAAAAAGCCATCCTGTAAGCATTCCATGAATTCTCTTCCTTTGGATCCACTGGCAACATTATTTACCCAGTCCACCTGCATATTGAAGTCCCCCATCATCACTGTGACCTTGCCTTTCTGATATGCCTTCTCTATTTTCTGGTACATGTTGCGCCCTGGTCCTGACCACTGTTAGGTGGTCTGTACATAACTCCCACTATGGTTTATTTACCTTTGTGGTTCCTCAATTCCACCCACACAGACTCCACATCATCCGATAACACACCAAACCACGGCGTAAGTGAAGGTTACAGCCGGGGGTCCCATGAAGGACTGGACTGTAGTTGCTATGGAGATATCATGGCCCACTCAGTCAGGCTTATCAAGCAGAATTTCGGGTAGCTCAGACAGAGACAAGTTAACATGAAGGCTTTCCTAAAAAAATGATTTTGCAATCGGCTCTTTAAAGTTAAAGGGGAAGTGTGGCAACATCAAAAAGAGGAAGGAGGGAGAGTTCATCTTTTGGAAGGTTCCTCTTTCCTGCTGGTGGATAGCACACGATGTTAGTTCCTCATGGTGAGGCTGGAGGAGGGGAGGACATGGAGGAAAGTTGGTTGACTAACGGTCAAACTGGGATGTTCAGTTACCATGACGCCTTTTCGGTAAACAAGTTTTTCTCTCTGTCTCCCTGGGACTCTGAATGATATCCTTCCTTTACTAACCGGATTCCTCATCTGTGAGCCTAACTAGCCAGAGGCTCTTGCACGAATGGAAGCATCACTTTGTCAGCCTTCTTCCTCCCACCACTGACAGGGGATGTGTTCATTAGGCACGGTAAATGCTTCAGGACTATGATTATGATGTGTGAGTGAGTGAGTGAGAGAGAGAGCGCCGAGCAGTTGACAGAGCGGGAGGTTTACCGAGTGGGTTCATTCCCTGGCAAGTCTGATTCCACCCTTACCCAATCTCTGCACATTTCATGACAGGAGGCCACTGAACCCATCTAGTCTCTCACTACACAGTGAGCCTGGCTATACCCAGCAAGACACCCCCATCACTGGGAAAACCCAGATAGCTCCAAGTTCCCACTCCACAAATGGCCGTCAGGGCGAGTTCATTTTTAAAAATTTGTTTGCAGCATCAGGGCCAGCATTTACTGTCATCCCTAATTGCCCTTGAGAAAATGGTGATGGAGACGGATGGGTTCTCAGAGATCGATCAGTTGTTGATTAGTAAGGGGATCAAGGGTTACGGAGAAGCGGGCTGAGAAATGTATCAGCCGTGGTCAAGTGGTGGAGCAGACTCGATGGGCTGAATTGCCCGAATCTGCTGCTGTGTGTGGTGGTCTTCAGGTGGTGAGCCTCCTCCCGGAGCCACTGCAGTCCGTGCGGTTTAGGAACAACCCATAGAGCTGTGTCCACTTGCAGCGGTAAACGTGGGGACAACGCCTGGCAAGTGTTAGACAGCTACAGGGAGGAGAGATGGGGGCCTTGTCTGAGACTGTAGGGGAGCACTGACTAATTCTCTCAACACAATCACTTCAAATCCTCTCTCTCTCTCACACACACACGTTCTCACTGATCTGCATCCTCCTTGTTGGAGTGGAGATCGGGTAGCCTGAAGTGAGAGATGTATTGGATTTTGCCTCTTTCACGAAGGGGGCTTCAGCTCACATTAATGTGAAACTATGAGGCCTTTCTCCAGATTTCTCGCTCTTCAGCCACCATCACCAGACAGTTTTCGACATGAACTCATTCTCCATTCGAAGCAGGACTTGGTTATTATAAACAGGGGATGGGTGTGGAGCAGAGTAGGAAGCTGATGGTTTTGAAGGAGATTGTTGTTTCCGTTTGGAATGTTGCTGTCCAGCTCACTCAGAGCCAGCCCGAATCCCAAAGTGTGGATTCTCCCGGCTCGTCACGAGTCACAGAGACGTACAGCATGGAAACTGGATACCTGGTCAGCATGGAGGGGTTTGCACCGAGGAGTCTGCTTCTGGGATGTAAACCTCTATGACCCTATGAGCCCCGGCCTGTTGCCTGCTCTCAACTTTGCCTAAACCAGCTCTCGACATCCAAGTGGCCAGAGGTATGGCCACTACCAGCACCCAGCCAGAGAGAGTGAACAGCACCAGCTGTGGTCTAGCACCCTCCAAATTCATGACCACTTACATCTTGATACAGATACATGGGAACACCATCCCCTGCAAGTTTTCCCATCCAAAGTACTCACCATCCTGAAACTTATCACCATTCCCTCAGTGTCCTGGATCAAAATCCTGGAATTCCCTCCCTAACAATACTGTGGGTCTACCTAGACCAAATGGTACAAGAAAGCAGCTCACCACCACCACCTTCTCAAGGGACAGCTTGGGGTGGGCAATAGGCACTAGCCAAGCCAGTAATGCCCATGCCCCATGAGTGAATAAAAGGACACCCAGTTTGGTTTGCCCTCCTGCGAAGCCCCTTTCCTCCCTGTTGATGGAATATGCTTCTGTGTATGAGACAGAGGCAGGATCTGTGTTGCCTCATGTGGTCGAGCAGCCTGCTGATGCTCCCTGTCCACTGGGCGAGAATGGGCACCAGTGCCAAATGCAAGGACAGACCCCAGAGCCACGGATTCAATGCACAAGATGGTTGGTGGGGGTCAGGGAAGGGGATTACTGTCACTATCCCCCAAAGTCATGGCTCTGGCAAAGGGTCAACATTTAGCTTCCTGTCACAGGGTCCTTCAGGAACCAAGTGCAGAGAGACATTAAACAGTGAACTCTCTGCTCCGCCAACCTGATCTCAGAGAGGACATCGCTGACTGACCACTGCCTCCTGTCAATCGCCAGAAAATGGGGGAGGGGGTGGAGTGGGAATTAGACTAGATTCCCTTCAGTATGGAAACAGACCCTTCAGCCCAACAAGTCCAAACCAACCCTCTGAAGAGTAACCCACCCAGACCCATTCCCCTACCTTATATTTACCCCTTACCAATGCACCTAACACGATATAAGAAGGGCTTATGCCCGAAACGTCGATTCTCCTGTTCCCTGGATGCTGCCTGACCTGCTGCACTTTTCCAGCAACACATTTTCAGCACCTAACACAATAGGCAATTTCCCATGGCCAATTCACCTTGCCTGCACATCTTTGGATTGTGGGATGGAAACTGGAGCACCCAGAGGAAACCCACACAGACACGGAGAGAATGTGCAAACTCCACACAGACAGTCACCCAACAGTTTCCATTTACCCTCTGGAAATGTTGGAGAGAGAGAGAGAGAGAGACAGAATTCCCATTATCTCTGAAATTCCAGAAACATTAAAACATTTGAGAGTATTGTTTACTCTCAGAAGGACTGAGGGACACTGAAGAGTTTGAGCTTCATGAAAGAAGGACTGACCAGCAATTTTACACTTTCCGCCAAAGGAACTGTTTAAAAGGCAGGTCTGACCTCGGACCAAGTGAGAGTGAATGAGAGCAAGTGAACTGCTCCAGCAGCTTTTAGTCTTTAATTTGCCAACACCACCCCCTTCAGTGAAGGTGAAAGTCTGTTTGAGAATGTGGTTACTAGTTAGTGAAGGTGTAGGACTGATTTGGAATGTGGTTACTAGTTAGTGAAGATGTAGAGACAAAAACAGAAATTGTTGGAAAAGCTCAGGTCAGGTAGCATCTGTGGAGAGAAATCAGAGTTAAAGTTTCGGGTCTAGTGGCTCTGAGGAAGGGTCACTCTATCGGAAAGATTAACTCTGATTTCTCTCCACAGGTGCTACCCGACCTGCTGATTTAGCATTCAAAAGCAAACAATTTCTGGTGAACTTCATAAAAATCTGGCTTGACTTGAAGAAGAGTTTTTCCAAATGAGGGCATCATGCTCGAGGAGAGATGTGAGGGCCATGGTGAGACTGGTGAGCATTGTTCCAGGGATGAGGGAATTTGAGTCTGAGGACAGACTGGAAAAACTGGGACCGTCTTTACTCCAGGAGGTAAGGCTGTGAGGAAACGTATTCATGGTTTCCACAATCAACTGGGGGTCCAGACAGAGTAGACAGGGAGATATAGTTCCCACTGGAATAAGGGTTGAGAACCACAGGTCACAGAATTAGCAAAAGGACCAAAAGTCAGGGTGAGGAAAGCATTTCACACAGCGAGTGACCAGGGTGTCATTGTACACGATACTGGTCAGACCACATCCCGAGCACTGCATACACTTTTTACAGCCCTTACTTGAGAAAGAATGTAACTGCATTGGAGGCAGCTCACAGAAGGCTCACTTGATTAATTCCTGAGATAAAAGGCTTATCTAATGAAGAGAGATTGAGTAGTTTAGGCCTTCATACTCAAGAGTTCAAAAGAATGATAGGTAATGTACCTGAGGTACATAGGGGGTTCCCGATTTACAAACATCCCAATAATGAACACTGCTATTTAATGAATGTGATTCCATACAGGGGTGTGCTTTTAAAGAGCTAGTTTTTTTATTTATTCATAGGATTAGGACATCACTGACTTGGCAGCATTTATTGCTCAGCCCTAATTGCCCAGAGGGCAGTTCAGAGTCAACCACATTGCTGTGGGTGTGAAGTGACGTGTAGGGGCCACACCAGGTGAGGTTGGCAGTTTCCTTCCCTAAAGGACATTAATGAACCAGGTGGGTCTTCCCCTGACAAACAACAATGGATTTATGGTCATCGTTAGATCCTTAATTCCAGATATTTATTGAATTCTAATTCCACCATATGCCATGGCAGAGTTTGAACCTGGGGCCCCAGAACATTATCTGGGTTAACAGTCCAGTGACAATACCACTAGGCCATTGCTTCCCTCCATCGCATATGGACACTGTTCCATCCCGAGGTCAATGCTCACCAATCTTGCCCACACCCTCACTATGACTCTCACTTCTCTCCTCGAGCATGATGCCTGGTTTGGGAGAAATTCTCTTGTTCAAGTCAAGCCAGGTTTTTAATGAAGGTCACCAGAAATTGTTCGCTTTTGACATCTATCTCCTTTATTTTAATGTTAAAAATCACACAACGCCAGGTTATAGTCCAACAGGTTTAATTGGAAGCACTAGCTTTCGGAGCGCTGCCCCTTCATCAGGTGGTTGTGTCCACAAGGAGCGTTGCTCCGAAAGCTAGTGCTTCCAATTAAACCTGTTGGACTATAACCTGGCGTTGTGTGATTTTTAACTTTGTACACCCCAATCCAATACTGGCATCGCGAAATCATGACTTTATTTTAATGCTCAGGATCATTCTATTTGCATTAGTAACCATGTTCCCAACCAGTCTTACACTTCGACTAAGTGAAAACCTCTCCAACTACTTCGTAGTGTCTTGCATTGTGTTCCCACTTGGATACAAATTGACTTTGTACGGACTCAATGGAAGCAATCACAATCCAGGGTCTCCCTGTGTAAGATGCTAAAGGGGATTGGTAAAGCAGACATAAAACAGTTTCCGCTATGGGACAACCCAGATCACTAGTTTAGGGCTGGCAGATTTAAAACAAAAGATGAGAGACAATTACTTCCCTCAAATGAGCCTGTGGTACTCACTCCCCCAGAGTGCGGTGGATGCAGCGACACTGAATAAATTTGAGGAGGAGATAGACAGATTTTTAATCTGTAACGGGTTGAAGGGCTTCAACAGCGAATTGGATTTGCATCTGAAGGGCAGAGATTTTCAGGCCTATGCGCTGAATGGCCTCCCTCTGTGCTATAATTGCACTTTGATTCTGGTCTTCATCAGGTTCATTAACAGTACACCTTTCTCCAGTTCTCAGTTCCAGAACCTTACAGAACAAACAGCACCAGTTCCTTAAGAGTTCTCCAGCTAACCCCACATCTCTGTTCTCGCATCCCTTTTAAAATGCTCCTTTGCCAAATATTTCTCCCCCATAACCTTGTATTAAAGGGATTCTGGATTGTGCCCCTTTAACTATTTCTGCTTTGGAAATGACTCCCCGCTCCTTGCCCTTTCCTGATCACGTTGTGCACAGCGATCTGTCCTGCCCTCCCACTCAGTGTGCTGGCTGAGACTCTTCCCTAAGCCAACGCCCTGAGAGGGCGGTGTATTGGTGACAAACTGTGACAGACAGCATATGGGTTGTGCACTGAGTGCGGACAGAGGGACTCTAGAATCTAACCATAGAGTCAGCCATACACAGGGAGTAGTGTGTGCAGAATGTGGGGCTTGTCTCACTCACTACCCACTAAGCTCAGCAAACGGATAAAATAAAGCAAGCCTCTGTTATCAACAAGTTATTGCTTGACACAAGAGTACAGAAATACGGAAGCAGCGAAACAACCCAGGCTTTGAACACCATCCAAGTGCTTGCAGCTCAGTCTCTCTGCAGATGATGAATGCAGATAAAGGAGGAATTGACTCACGTTAGCAGTCCTACCCCACACCAGTGGACAGAGCCGTCCTGACTGGGACATGTTCTCACGAGGTGTTCTGGTACTTCTCACTTTCTAATCGACAGATGGAATGGATCCCGGTCTGCACGGATAATAAATCACACGCAGGGCACAGCTAGACAAATAACACCTGGTCTCAGGTTCCTCAGCTAGAATGGAGGGACCGGTGATAACAGCTAAATTTCAGCTTCTAAATACTACTTCATTACCCCTGCCAGAGACTACGTACAGAGGTGGGTGTACGAGAGAGAGAGAGAGAGAGAGATAGAGAGAGAGAAAGAGAGAGACAGAGAAACAGGCGAACAGAGACTCAGAGAAAGAGCACAATAAATAGAGAGAGTCAGAATGTGAGAAAGAGGACAAGGGAGAGAGAGAGAGAGAGAGAATGTGGGACTGATGGAGAAAATGTGAGAGAGAGAGAGAGAGAGAGAATAGCGATGCTGGAAAACTGTCACGTTGGAACATGCTGCAGGCTCCCAGTATCTGGGCTGAAGCTGGGTGAGGGGCCAGGTGAGTGAGGGAGGAGGGAGAATTTCGAATCTGCTCACTGCTCCTTTTTGCTGGCACTCTGCAATAGGACGGCACAGATATATCTCGTTATTCAGCAACTGCCTGAACTCCGGACAGAATACTTTTATACGGGCAGACTGCTCTCCAGGATTGTATTCTCTGAACCCATACGGCACCTGCACTGTGCCCATCTCTCCCAGATACATGCTAACTGTGTAAACCAAGGTTATGTATACGCAGGGTTGGGCAGTTCACTGGGTAACTATTCGTCTGCACATAGTTTGCCTTTAACTGGCCCGGGTAGCAAAGCCATGAAGGATTGATTGTAGGACAGTGAAAAGCTTCTGCCAATTGACCAAACTGCCTGCCCCTCTTGGTGCTGTGGCAGGTATCCCTGGAGAAGGAGCACTTGGTGTCACCTGGTACATATTAAGTATTCCATGACCAGTGGGCACCACAGGGGCTGGAGTGCATCATCTCCCCACAAAATCAATTTATAATTTACTTTTTGTGCATCTCCATTGAGGATTTAGAGTCCCTTAAAATGGCTGTCGCTCATTAACGTTGTTGAATAACTTCACTAATTCTGCAAACAGTATAGGTGAGTGTCTTGTGGTTCAATGGGCAGTGTCACTACCTCTGGATCAGAGGTGCCAGTTTAAAACCCCACTTCAGGATGCGTTGGCCACGGAACAAGCATTTATGATGCTCAAAGAGCTGGTAACCAATATGGGAATCATTACAAAACCTCCCACAATTCCCAAAAAGGAACAGGTGCGTGGGCACCTATGTTTACAAAAGAATATATAGACACTGAGGGGAGATAATGGCAACGTCAGTGGAATGGTTAAGAGCTACAGGTCTGCGATAGCATCTAAAACCGAGTAAAGATTAATTTTTCTCCTCTTTCGTCAAATGGCTGTTGGGAGAGTTAATGTTGAGAGGTGAGACTTCACTGGGAGCCCAGAAGATATACTCAAACAGCATTCGATCCATGTTCCACCCACGAGGCTCCCCACTCACTGAGTGAAGGAAAACATTGTTCCGTTGTTCAATATATAGTTAACTTGTAGCCTAGAGGCAGCAAGGCTGCCCACACACTATCTCTCACCCAAATCAAATTTAATTTGCTTGAAAACAAATAGAATTAAGGTGAACAGGAATAAACAGTCAGGGCACCACTGTGGAGCAGACATATGAATATCACTCCCTTCATACAATTGGGAATTGAGTCGTAGAGTCATACAGACCCTTTGGTCTAACTTGTCAGGATTTTATAAACCTCTATAAGGTCACCCCTCAGCCTCCGATGCTCCAGGGAAAACAGCCCCAGCCTATTCAGCCTTTCCCGACAACTCAAACCCTCCAACCCCAGCAACATCCTTGTAAATCTTTTTTCAACCCTCTCAAGTTTCACAACATTGTTCCTTTGGAAGGCAGACCAGAATTGAACACAGTATATTCTAAAAGTGGTCTAACCAATGTCCTGCAGAGCTGCAACATGACCTCCCAACTCCTGTACTCAATGCACTGACCAGTAAAGGCAAATGTACCAAACACCTTCCCCACTATCCTGTTTACCTATGACTCCATTTTCAAGGAACTATGAACCTGCACTCCAAAGTCTCTTTGTTCAGCCACACTCCCCCGGACCTTAAGTGTACAAGTCCTGCGCTGATTTGCCTTTCCAAAATACTGCACTTCACATTTATCCAAATTAAACTCCATCTGCCACTCCTCAGCCCATTGGCCCATCTGATAGAAAACCACCCATTCACTACAATCCTGTTTTATCAACCATAGACAATTTCCTACCCATAAAGCCCCACCTCTTTCATCTAATAGCTTTGATGTTGGAAGTCTTTGATGTGCTACTTTATCAACTCTCTTTTTGAAGGTGCACAAACATACAAGTAACAATGTGGAGTCTCAGAACCACCCCCACTACTGCCCCCACCCCAGATAACTCAGCCCATAAGACCATATGATTTAGGAGCAGAATTAAACCATTTGGTCCATCAAGTCTGTTCCCCCATTCGATCATGGCTGGTATATTTCTCAACCCCACTGTCCTGCTTTCTTGTCATAACCCTTGATCCGCTTACCCACCAAGAACCAATCTATCTCTGCCTTAAATAACTCAATGACTTGGTCTCCACAGCCTTCTGTGGCAATGAGTTCCACAGATTAACCACCCTGTGGCTGAAGAAATTCCTCCTCATGGTAGTTCGAAAGGGTCACCCCTTCACTCTGAGGCTATGCTCTCAGGCCCTAACCTCTCCTACTGGTGGAAACATCGCCATGTCCACTCTATCCAGGCCTCTCAGTATTCTGTAAGTTTCAATCAAATCCCCCTCATCTTTCTAAATCGCACCAAGTAGAGACCCAGAGTCTTCAACCATTTCTCCGATGACAAGCCCTTCCATTTCCAGGAGAATTCTTGTGAACACCCAGCCCAACCTTCCTTAGATACTGGGTCCAAAACTGCACACAATATTCCAAATGCAATTCATACAGCCTCAGCAGTACATCCTTGCTCTTGTATTCTAGCCCTCTCGGCATAAATGGTAGCACTGCATCTGGCTTCCTAACTGTCAACTGAACCTGCATGTTAATGTTTAGAATCCTAAACGAGGATTCCTAAGTCCCTGTGTGCTCATAATTTCCGAAACCTTTCCCTGTTTTAGAAAATACTCTGTGCCTCTACTCTTCCTACCAAAGTACATAAGCCCTCACTTTCCCACATTGTATTCCATCTGCCACTTTGCCCACTCTCCTCTCCTGTCTGCAGCTTCCCCGTTTCATTAACACTGTCTAAACCATCACCTACCTTTTGTGTCATCTGCAAACTTAACAACAATGCACTCAGTTCCTTTATCCAGACGTTAATGTCATGCACCATGTGCCGTACCTGAATCTTTACTGTCTTTCATGCACATTCCCATCCCTTTCCAATTTCCCCTCCACGCCTCACACACCATCCTGGCTGGGGACTATACAGACTATTCCTACACAGTTTTGAAGTAGAGATCCAGGAACTCTCCTTCCTTAGCAATGCTGTGGGTGAACATCCACAAGAACACGCCGAACAGGAACAGGAGTGGGCCATTTGACTCTGAAAGGCTGCAGCACCATTTCACCACATTGCAGCTGATATCGCTGTAACCTCAGCTCCACATTCCCACCTACACATTTCCCCCAATACTCTTCAAGACCCTGGTTATTCAAGAATTTATCTACCTCTGCCTTAAACACCACAAGATGCCAGGTTCACAAGCATCTCCCCAGGGCAATTAGGGAGAGACAATAAATACTGGCCTAGTCATTGAAGTCCACATCCAATTCCCTTACCAGAACCACCACTGATATCAGTCTGATTGTGTTTTCTCCCTTGTTGGTTTCAAAAGAAGGGTGTAACATTTGCAAATTGACCAAACCTCCAGTAGGACCCTCATGTCTAAATGGGAAAGCCAGGACCTTGTTAACCTCACGCCTTGTTTCTCTCTGTATTTTATGATCAGAGTAAAAGTGACTTTTAAAAACCTTAAAATCTATTTTAACAACGTCACAGAGTATTTCCACACTTAGGATACTGTACAGGTCTGGTCTCCACATTACAAACAGTATGTGCTAGCACTGGCAGGCAAACACGATTCACAAACACGAGAGCAGAACTGAGGGGTTACAGCTTATCCAGAGAAGACTGACAGGAGACCTGATTGAAATATTTCAGGGTTTGATAATGTTGATAATATATTTCTACTGGGCTGTTGCACAGGTCTGTATAAAATGGAAGATCGTCACCAATAATTCTAGTCAGGAATTTACAAGAAACTACCGTACCCAGTGGATGTTCGAACGTGAAACTCAAACCACAGAGAGACAAAAAGCATTGATGTATTTAAGGGTAAACCAGATTTCTATGAAGGTCAAAGGAATAGGAGGATACATTGAGAAGATCAAAGCAGGGAAGTTCAAGGTTCATGAGGAGCATTAACACCAGCATAGAGCAGATAGGCCGAAAGGCCTGTCTCTACGCTGTCCATTCCATACAATTGCTGCAGATCAATATTCCAAGGGGACCAAAGTTGACTTGGAATCGTGGCGACAAGCAACAATCAAATAGCTTAGTTGCAAATATTTAACCCAATCCCTAAACGCATTCCATCCATATCACAGGCTCAGAGAACTATGTGAAGACAGGAATTCAAGGTCTAGGAGAGTAATTCGTGTGTCAACATGCAAGCACTTGTGAACCGGCACTGACTATGAAACACAACAAGGCTGTAACTCAGATGCAAACCGGTGGCCCGCACTGCTCCTTATGGAAACTCTCCCAGTTAATCGAGGGGCTCATCTGGTTGATGCACTCCCCAGCATTTTAATAGAATTACAGTCTTCAAGGACACAGCTTTGATCCCCATAGTGTGCCAGCCTTGACTGTGTAGAGTCCAGCTCTATAGGGTAATAACTACAATCTCAATGCTTCTCTTTAGCAGAGAATTAGCAGCTGTTTCAATGTCATGTTGAAGGAGGTTAAAGTGCAAAATCGGTCAGATCAGAGAGACTGCCTAAAACCTGACAGTTTGCATTGCAAGCTGCTACGCCAGTTCCTGTTTTATGCCAAGTTGGGCGTGCTACTTAGTGCTGTACCCAGCTCTAGTTCTCAACCAGTGCTGAGAATAAGGGCACTGGAGAAAGACTATCAGATTCAGCGATAGCCCCTGTAGTCGAATATTTCACTGGTCAGATTTACAAAGATGGATGAGAAAGTGCAGAATGCTTTTTGAACTTGTAACCAGGCAAGAGCCAGAAAGGAAAGGACAGAGAAGTGGACACAAAAGAAGAAAATACTTTGGAATAAAAAAAAACACAATGTTGAACAAAAGAGGTAACTGTGGCTGGACAACTGTCCCCAGGACAAGATCCCAAGGACTGCGTATGAATTGTGTGTATTGTTTATGTACACCAGTCAGTGCCGACACATAAACCACCCAGGAGAAGTTGGCTCGCTTATGTGTTATGTGTCACTGAGGAGAGGGGGCGGTTTAATCAGAGTGCAAACACCCACTTGGTCCAAGTCCATTTCCCTCAGATTTGGCAAGGACCAACATCAGGAAGTGAGAGTTTAGAAATTAAGTTCACCATAATTTCACGTAGGGTGCTGAATGTATTCTACTCTTAGCAGCTGTGTATGACCACATCGTCTGTGCTGAACACTAAAATAGTGCAGCTGATGGGAGCAGGGAATAGTTGTGGCACAAAGAGAGGCCATTCAGCATAGCAGGTCTGTCCTAGCTCTTTGCTATTCAGCTTGTCCAACTATCCTATCCTTTCACTACAGTCCTATAAATTTCTTGTTTTCAGATCATTATCTAATCTTGTTCAAAAGCCACAATCGAGTCTGGATTGATCATTAAATGTTGCCGCAATGTGTTTCTGCAAACAGAAACGATGAGCTACGTTGAAACAGGCTGAGGCAAAGTTGTTGTTTGAATCATAATTTGTTACAAATCTCTGTTGGCACTGTGCTCACTCCCAGTCTGTAATCTTGAGGCTGACCAAAATCCCTCTCTCCTGGTAAAGTCCTAATGGAATTTGAATTTAATTTAAAAACAAAAGACTGGCATAGTCAATTGATGACTGTGAATCCATTGCTGATTGCTGAGGAGGAACCCCCACCCCACCCCCACCCCAGCTGGTTCACTGATGCCCTTTAGGGAAGGAAAGAAACGGCCACCCTTACCTGGTCTGGCCTGCACGTGACTCCAGACCCACGACGATGTAGGTGACTCTTAACTGCCCTCTGAACAATTTAAGGATGGACAGTAAATGCTGCCTAGCTAGTGATGCCCATGTCTCATGAATGAATATAAAAGAGCTGATGAGTTAGTCAGACCTTCTTGGTCTTCAATACTTGACTTAAAGTCATTTCTGTCAGTTTTATACGGCACGGTGGCTCAGTGGTTAGCACTGCTGCCTCACAGCGCCAGGGACCCAGGTTCGATCCAAACCTCAGATGACTGACCATTCTCCCTGTGTACTCTGGGTGCACCGGTTTCCTCCCACAATCCAAAGATGTGCAGGTTAGGTAAATTGCCCAAAGTGCACAGGGGTGTGTAAGTTAGGTGCATTAGTCAGGGGACATGTAGAGTGATACGGTGGGGGAATGGGTCTGGGTGGGTTATTCTTTGGAGGGTCGGTGTGGACTTGTTGGGCCGAAGGGCCTGTTTCTACACTGTAGGGAATCTACTTGTGATGCTGCAGCCCCCTCACAAATACAAGGACCATCAAATCTTGCTCATCACGGAACACTGCAAAGATCAAAATACTTAAGAGAATTCAACTGTGATGCAGCAATAATGTGAAAGTACCAAATGTAACTGGGTTAAAATGGAGAGAATTGTGTTTATTTCCAAGTGTGACGGGTCTGCTCTCTGTCTTTATCCTCTACCTGTGCCACTCTCTTCCATTATACACCGAATTCTCTTTGTACTGCCCTTTACAGAATCTCCTAACCCTCTCTGTCATTACTGTGCCAACATGCCACAACTCCAAGAACTGTTGTACAATCGTTGCCAAGAATGAATTGTATGTGAAATGTGAACCTCCAGACAAGTTCAGACTGTGCGCTTTTCAAACCTCACTGTCCTGACTAACAGGAGCTGTGAAACCTGTAAAGGTGCAGTGATCATGCTGATCACACAGCACGCTCAGCAAATATTTGAAGGAGTGAGGACTTTGCAAGAACAGGTCGAAAATCATTAATTGCCTTCTGTGCACAAAAACCCGGACAAATCTAAAATAAAATCCCACCAGAACTCACTCAATCACCCACACAAGTTGCCTGTTCTTGGAACTAGTGTCCACAGGTAATCGGGGACAGAGGAGGACAACTTTGAAGAATACTCCTCTGAAGGCCCAGCTCCTTTTATTCTTGCTGTGAAATAATTATTTTCTCACAACTGGGGGGAACCTTCCCAGTCTATGAAGCTGTGCTTGAGCTGGCATGAAATGTAAATTTTAATCAGCACTTCAAACAGTTTGCTACAGTTCAAAAAGTCGCTTCTTTCCTCCAAGTTTAATTTGATGGACTGAACTGCAGCCTTTAAAATGGGACCGGTGCAGCACATCCAATACATCATGCCATTTGGCCCATCAAACCCATACCAACTCTCTGTACAGCAATCCAGTTAGTCTTATGAACCCCATTCTATCCCAGCAGTCTACTTCCCACAACTGTCTTTAATATCGACCAGACCATGGGAGTCTCAGCTCAACAGCTCATTTGAAAAGCTGTACTGCCGGCAGCACACCACTCCAGCGGTACTCCATTGAGGTGTTAGCCTGGATTATGGGCTCAACTTTGTCTTACAAGCTTTTAGTTCAGAAACAATAGCCAAGAGGGCCACCATAAGACCATAATACACAGGGAGCAGAAATTAGGCCATTCAGCCCATTGAGTCTGCTCCACCATTCTCAACCCCATTCTCCCCGTAATCCTTGATCCCCTTGATACTCACAAACTTATCTATCTCACTCTTAAATATACTCAATCACCTGGCCCTCACAGCCTTCTGTGGCAATGAATGCTTCTCCTTCTCTCTGTTCTGAAAGCTCTCCCCTTTCTTGCGTCGTCAGGTCCTAGTCTCTCCGACCAATGGAAACATCTTCCTTACATCTACTCTGCCCAGGCCGTTCAGTATTCTGTATGTTTGTTAGAACACCCCTCATCCTGCTCCTTATGGGACTGCCTTTTACCCTCCTTGTTATAATCAAGAGTCAATCACTGAGCGTTGCCCACCAGGGACTCTCCTTGGTATTAGGGATCTCAAAACAGTCCCTGAAACACAAACCCAAGTTTGAATGGCGGACAATCGAGAGTCGGTGTGGTTCACAGTCTGAGTGGACGCACAGTTTGGGGTAAACTGTATGAAGGGATGTCGAAGAAGGAGCCACAGGACAGACTCCCATTTCCAACAAATGCAGCCCATCGTTTCTGCAGTGAGCTTCCATTTTGTAGCAGCAAAGAATAATCCACTGCAAACGCAATGTCATTTTTTTTAAAATGAAAGGGGAAAGGAAGGGCATTGAGTCAATGCCTGTATACACTTTGCTAATAATTACACCGGGAAGACCAGTGGAGTGCTAGGACCCAGCAGGGGTCACCAAACTCATCAGCTGCACAGTTTAAAGATTAATCACCAAAAGGAGATCTCGATCCTGTCGGTTCAGTATATTTGTGAGTTTACTCACTGTTGGTTTCTGTCAATGAACACATTCCTGTCAATGGGTTTGTAAATGATAGTGTCAGACACTCTGTGGGGAATGAGGCTTCCATTCATAAAGTTAACACCCGGGACCAGGGGGACTATTAAGGGGTCTCACTGCCACTGAAATCGACAGGAGTTGCTGGAGTGTCACAATTTATAGGGAAACCCCCCTCAAAAAAAATGCAGTTCATTAGAGAAGGGACCTACACCTTCTTCCCTTTTATAGTGTGGGGGGGGGGGAACAATGCATCCAGGACCCTATACCCAGCGGGTTAGGGTGGTGGAAGGGGGAGGGGGGAGTTGGTCAGCAATGGGTAGGGGGCATTCCCAAGATTTGGAAATGGGGAATCTGGGAGTGGGGGGTTAGTTATTCCAGGAATTGTGGAGGCGATCCTGAGATTGTAGGGGTGAAGCTGGGATGAGTGTGATCCTGGGATAGGGAAGGAGGACCATGATTTAGAGTGATCCCGGGATGGGGTTAAGCCAGTGATGATCCTGGAATGAAGGGTGTGATGATGCTAGGATGTGGGCGTGATCTGGGAATAGGGATGAGCCTGTGATGAGGTGGTGATGGTCCTGGGATTGGGGTTTGATCCTGGGATTGGGGAATGGGGGGTGATGATGCTAGGATGTGGGCGTGATCTGGGAATAGGGATGAGCCTGTGATGAGGTGGTGATGGTCCTGGGATTGGGGTTTGATCCTGGGATTGTGGAATGGGGGGTGAATTG
>NC_057743.1:18136379-18151708 GCF_004010195.1 Chiloscyllium plagiosum | reverse complement strand
CCACAGGCCCCGCCTATCACCACAGGCCCCGCCTAACCCCACAGGCCCCGCCTATCACCACAGGCCCCGCCTATCTCCACAGGCCCCGCCCATCCCCACAGGCCCAGCCTATCCCCACAGGCCCCGCCTATCTCCACAGGCCCCGCCCATCCCCACAGGCCCCGCCTATCCCCACAGGCCCCGCCTATCCCCACAGGCCCCGCCCATCCCCACTGGCCCCGCCTATCACCACAGGCCCCGCCTATCTCCACAGGCCCCGCCCATCCCCACAGGCCCAGCCTATCCCCACAGGCCCCGCCTATCTCCACAGGCCCCGCCTACAGCCTGGCCCCGCCCACACCGGGTTGAGTTGTCTCCATCCAGTGTGTGTTCAGTGGAGTGCCCACCTCAAATTCACCCTGACCCTCCCCATCAGCTCGTCACAGCTCAGCTTCCAGACTCCGCCTCAGCTCCCCTGGCCCTGCCAGGTTCCCAGTCACACCTCAGGGAAATGTGGCTGGGCATAAAGTGCTGCAAAGGGGGTGGGGGGAGGGGAGCAATATCGAATTGGCCCATTGTACACTTAATGGTTGTCAGTAAAAGTGATTGTTCTGAATATCAATATTGGTGTCGAATGTTAAAATAATTGCACAGCACCAGGTTATAGTCCAACAGATTTATTTGGAAGCACTGGCTTTTGGAGCACTGCTCCTTCATCAGGTGGTTGGTCTGTAAAACAAACAAGGGCTGGATTTATGCAATTAATGGTAGGACCTTGGGTATTGTTGTAGAACAGAGGGACCGAGGGATTCAGCTACATAATTATTTGACGTTTGCCTCACAGGTAGACAGAGTGATTAAGAAGGTAAAAACAATGACTGCAGATGCTGGAAACCAGGAAGCCCTTCCTGGTGAAGGGCTTTTGCCCGAAACATCGATTTTACTGCTCCTCAGATGCTGCCTGAACTCCTGTGCTCTTCCAGCACCACTCCAATCCAGAGTGATTAAGAAGTCAAAACGCGTTGCCCTGGATAAGCACAGATGGTCAGGCAGATCCTTGGATGCTGCCTCACTGGCTGTGCTTCTCCAGTGCCACGCCTTTTGACTGATCTCCAGCATCTGCAGTCCTCACTTTCTTCCGGGGTGATTAAGAAGGTGTTTAGTGCACATTCCTCCATTGCTCAGACCTTTGATTGTAGGAGTGGGACATTATATTGAGATTGTGCAAGATGTTGGTGAGACCGCTTCTGGAGTACTATTCCAGTTCTGGTCGTCCAGTTATGGGAAGGATATTATTAAGCTGGAGACGGTTCAGAAGAGACTTACCAGGATGTTGCTGGGAATGTAAAGGTTGAGGCTGGATAGAGTCAAAGAGTCATACAGATATACAGCACAGAAACAGACCTTTTGGTCCAACTCATCTGTGCCAAACAAATATTCTAAATTAATCTACTCCTATTTGCCAGCACATGTCCCATATCCCTTGAAACCCTTCCTATTCATGTACCCATCTAGATGTTTTTTTAAATGTTGTAATTGTACCAGCCTCCACCACTTCCTCCGGCAGCTCATCCATATACCCACCATCCTCTGTTGTCCCTTACGTCCCTTTTAAATCTTTCCCCTCTCACCCTAAACTTATGCTCTTTAGTTCTGGACTCCCCCACCTCAGGAAAAAGGCCTTGTCCATTTATCCTATCCATGCCCTTCATGGTTTTATAAACCTCTATAAGATCACCCCTCAGCCTCTGACACGCCAGGGAAAACGGCCCCAGCCTATTCAGCCTCACCCTATAGCTCTCCCCATAGGAAGGGTATAGAGGGACATGGGCCAAGTGCTGGCAAATGGGACTAGATTAGGTTAGGATATCTGGTCAGCATGGACAAGTTGGACTGAAGGGTCTCTTTCCAAGCTGTACATCTCTTTGACTCGATGTCTCTATAAGTGTTCATTCTTGACATCTAGACATTGTGTGAAATTAAAATTACCCTAGTACCTCTGAGGATGAGTCTTATTAGATATTGGAACAGTGGAGAGTCACATCCCAAGGGGCAGAGTGAGCTGTCTGCAGCTCATCATCTGCACTGAGCTCAAAGTGGCCATTATCTATGTTCATTTAATACAGGTTTAATATAGATTAATCCAGCAGGTGTCTAACCATCAGATTTTTCATTAATCTTCTTCTTTAGAGAAAAGAGGGGCCTAAACTTACAAGCATCTAGCTTTGAGCATCCCTTAGTCCAGCAGTAGTCCTTGTACACACACCTGGAGGAAGGAGATGGGAACTGAGGAGGCCTCAGGTTGCCAATGGTATCATGATCATTGGATAAGGAACAGAACAGAATCAAGGAACCAGGAGATTAGATGTCAGAGATCTGAGGACTGAGAGTATCAGCGATCAGGATGATTCAGTAATCCATGAGACAGCTAGTGCTGGGAGTCTTAAATGCTGTTGGGGACTTGAAGTAAGCTCCTATTTTGCATGTGTACACAACAATGTCTGTTTTAGGAATGGATAAGGAACATTTACTTGTTATTAAACAACATGGTACATAGTGTACTTCCACGTCCTGCCATTACGGAGATTTATGACGCTATGCAACAAAATGTTGACCTATTTAGTGTTCAGACTGCTCATGAGATACAGGTGACAGAAGGAATCACACAATCCCTTGAAGAACAATATATAGTAGCAGTGTCCTGCTTCTCAAGGAGATTAAATTATGCACATTAATCATAGTAACAGGATAGGGTCAATGTATTTATTTCAATCTGATCGAGTTCAATGCAAACCCACTTTATTTAGGTTTTCAACGACTAAACTCCAATCTCTACTCAGCGAGCATTATCGTGGATGCTAATTGTCAGTGACACCTAATTCATCAAAAATGTGTCAGAGTTTAGAATTAATTTTGTCCTGAAGATTCAGTGTGGACATTGAGCAGCGATGAGAGTCCTTCCAGCCATTGATTTAACAGGGGATCAGAACTGTTCACTGTACTCAGCATGGGTCTTTACGGTCTTGTTCTAACTCTTGTATTACTGCTTCCCACTTGATTAGCAATGGCTGATAATCTGCAGGAGCCCACACACTTCATTATTCTGACCTGGCTGAATAGATTCAAACAGTTTTCTGAATTTTGAGGGTGGAAATTTATTCCATTCCACATTGCGAGTTTGATGATGGGAGGACATTAAATTAGGCAGCAGGTCAGGAATGAATGCTCATCCTAGTGAGAAAGAGCAGTTACTGTTATTGTTTGTCTGCATGGTTAGGTGGCCCAGGATTGGAAGGGGTTGTGCCACTGAGTGACATAGTCCATGAGGAGTTAGGGCATGGAATGCAACACTGGGAAATGTGGTGAAAGCAGATTCAATTTAAGCATTCAGGAGGGCATTGGCGCAAGAACTGAATAGGTAGTTTGCATCCGTTTTCACAGTGGAACTGAGGGCATTCTGGCTAAGTTTGCAAACAATACAAAAATAGGAAGAGGGACAGGTAGCATTGAGGAGGCTGGGAGGCTGCAGAAGAATTATGACAGGTTAGGAGAGTGGGCAAAGAAACGGCAGATGGAGTACAACTTGGGAAAGTGTGAGGTCATGCACTTTGATAGGAAGAATAGAGGCATGGACTATTTTCTAAATGGGTAGAACATTCAGAAGTCTGAAGTGCAAGGAAACTTGGGAATTCTAGTTCAGGATTCTGTCAAGGTAAACTTGCAGGTTAAGTCACCAGTTAGGAAGGCAAATGCAATGATGGCATTTATTTTGAGAGGACTTAAACATAAAAGCAGGGATGTACGTCTGAGGCTCTATAAGGCTTAAGTCAGACCATGTTTGGAATAAAGTGTGCAGGTTTGGGCCCCATATCTCAGGAAGGATGGACTGTGTTCAGAGGAGGCTTGGGTGAATGATCCCAAGAATGGAAATCTTAACATATCAGGAAAGTTTGAGGACTCTGGGTCTATGCTTGATGGAGTTCAGAAGCATGAAGGGGGATCTAGAAACTTACAGAATACTGAATGGCCTGGACAGAGTGGACTTTTGAAAAATGTTTTCATTGGTAGGAGAGGCTAGAACCAGACGAAACAGTTTTGGAGTAAAAGAAAAACCCTTTCAGAATGGAAATAAGGAGAAACTTCTTCAGTCAGAGACTGGTAAAGTCTGTGGAGGCCAGGGGAGAAAGTGAGAGAATGGAGTTGAGAAACTTATCAGCTATGATTGAATGGCAGAGCAGACTCAATGGGCTGAATGGCCTGACTTCTCCTCCTTTGTCTGATGGAAGACACCAGCAGCATACTAAGAACTTCAAGAGAAGTCAAGGCAGAGGTGAGTGTAGTGGCTATCACTAAGGACAAGCTGCCAGGGAACCTGAAAGGTCTGAAGGTGGATGAATCATTTGGACCAGATGGACTACATCCCAGAGTTCTGAAGGAGGATAACTGAGGAGCTTGTGGAGATATTGGTGGTAATGTTTCCGGAATCACTGGAGTCAGGGAGGTGCCAGAAGATTTGAAAATGGCTAACCTAACACCCCTGTTTATAAAGGGAGGGAGGCAGAAAACAGGAAACAATAGGCCAGTTAGCCTGACCTTGGCTGGTGGTAAGATTTGAGAGTCTATTATTAAGGAGAGATTGTTGAGTATTTGGAAGTGTATGGTCAAATAGGGCTGAGTCAGTATGGCATTGACAAGGAGTGGTCCTGCCTGACAAACCTGTTAGAATTCTTTGAGGAGGTGAGGAGCAAGTTAGACAAAGGAGAGCCAGTAGACATGATCTAGCTGGATTTCCTGAAGGCGTTTGACAAGGTGCTACACAGGAGAGTGCGAAAGAAGGTAAAAGCCCATGGTGTTAGGGGTAAGGTGTTGGCATGGCTAGAGAATTGGCTGACTGGCAGAAGGCGACAAGTATGGATAAAAGGGTCTTTTTCAGTTGTCAGCAGGTGACTAGTGGAGTTCTGCAGGAGTCCATGTTGGGGCACAATGATTCATGTTATACATTCTTCATTCCTGTTTGTCAGCTGGAGAGCTGCCCCTTTCTTGGCGCAGGACGGTCATCATGCCAGTAAAGGGTACCTTCGTTCTCTCAAGAACTGGTGTCTGATCTCCCTCCTTGGCACGGTTTTCACCAGGGAGTTGGCTTCTCGCCTGGCCTCCGTGCTGGACCACATGATCAACCCCGACCAGCCGTATAATGTCCAGGGCCGGAAGATTCATGACAATGTCCATCTGGTCCAGGACCTGATCCATCTTCATCAGAGGATTGTTCTGTCCAGCGCCTTCCTGTCCCTCGATCAGGCGAAGGTGTTTGACAGGGTTGATCATAAGGATCTGCTTGGTACCTTGTGGGCATTCCTGTTCTGGTCGCAGTTCATTGCCCCAGTCTGACTTTTGCATCTGTGTGTACCCTTACTCGGACTGACTTTCACATCGGCCCCAGGATCCCATACCTCCCCGGGAGTCTGTGCCCCACAACAGAATCTGCTTCTGAAATATGTGAAGCGTGTCCTTTAAAGATGCTAAACTGTGGGTCCTGTACAAACTGCTGCAGGACATCATCCATCTCCTCTCTGTAATCCATTGTCCAGACACACCTTGGTGTATCTATTTACTGCCTGGTGGCGGGGATCCCCAGTGGAGGGTTCTCTACGCATGGATTCTCCCCCTTTCCCTCAGGGGTCTCGGGTGGAGGGAGGTGCCTGCAGCAGTCCCCTGTAACCACAGATTGCGGTGTTTCATGGACTCCCAGCCCAATTGCTTGTTCTGTGGTGCTGTGGAGTCCATGGACCATGTATATATGGGGTGTGGGCATTTTCACTCCCTTTTTAGTTACCTTAAGAACCTTCTTTTATGCTTTTGGTTGTACTTCAGCCCCACGCTCCTGACCTTTGGGCACCTGGTGTGGAGGGGAGTGGGCAGGTCTGAGGATCTACTCGTGGGTCTGCTCCTGGGCCTGGCCAAACTGGCCATAAACTGTTCCAGGAGTGGGTCTTGGAGAGGGTCATTACAGCTGATTGCCTGCCCCCCTTCTCTGGTTATGTCTGAGCCCTGGTGACCCTGGAGAGGGAGCACGTCGTGCTCACCAACACTCTCGAGGCCTTTAGGGAGAGAGGTGGACACCATGGGGTGGGGGTGGGAGGGGATTGGAGTGCTTTATTTCCCCCTCCAATTCTATTTTGATTTGATCCCTGTCGTCCCCTTTCACTTTTACTTTCACATAAAGCTCTGCCTGACACTAATTCCCTGGAATATTGAATAAAATTACTTACACAACTGGTGATTTCATTGGGTCTCTGGACAACACACACAATATGGGTGCTGTGGCGGTGGGGAGGAGGGGTGTGGAATAAGCTGTACTGCTGTGGGGGTATAAAAATATATATATTCCTGAATGAAGAAATTGGGGGCATTTTTGCTACATTTGTAGGTGACTCAAAGCTGGGTGGAGGGGCAGGTAGTGTTGAGGAAGTGAAGAGGCTGCAGAAGAACTTGCACAGGCTAGGAGTGTGGGAAAGAAATGGCAGCTAGAATACAATGTGGGAAAGTGTGAGGATCTGCACATCACACATCAGGTGCACATCAGTAGAAAGATTGGAGTATCGACTATTTTCTAAATGGGGGGAAAGCCTTTAGATTTCTGAAGCACCACAGGACTTAGGACTCCTAGGTCAGGATTCTCTTAAGGTTAACATGCAGGTTCAATTGGCAATTACAAAGTCAAATATCATGTTAGCATTTGGTTTAAGAGGACGAGAATACAACAACCGTGACACACTGCTGAGGCTGTATACTGCTATGGTCAGACCGCATTTGGAATATTGTGGACAGTTCTGGGCCTCGTATCTAAGAAAGGATGCACTGGCATTGGAGAGGATCCAGAGGAGGTTTACAAAAATGACCCTGGGGATGAAGGACTTGTCAATGAGGAGCAGTTCAGGAGTCTGGGTCTGGACGTGATGGACTTTAGACGGATGAGAGAGGATCTGATTGAAACTTACAGAATACAAATGAGGGGCCTGAATAGAGTGGATATGGAGGAGACCAATAGGAAAACTAGAACCTGAAGGGATAGCCCTTTAGAACCGCAGTGAAGAGGAAGTACTTCAGCAGAGGATGGTGAATGTGTGAAACTCATTGCTGCAGGAGGATGTGGAGACCTAGTCACTGAGTGTATTTAAGATGGAGGTAGATAGGTTCTTGACTGGGTTGTTGATCCTATGGTTATGTCCATCGGTGACCAGTAAGTGTCTACAGTGGGACTTAATTCAGTGGGCCTTCCCCCACAATGTAGGGATCTTACAGACTCCAGCTGTTAGACAAGATGCCCATTTCCTCCATTAAATACAACTCTAAGCTTATCAGAGAGAGAGAGGTCAATGAAGGAGGATACCTAATGTCAGCACTGAGTATTGCGAACTTAGATAGTTAAAAGGGAGGAAGGCTTCCTTGGTTGTAAGCCATGAAGGATTCCCAGATCAGGTACAGCAAAACTTAGACTGGAACTTGCTTGAAGCTGCCCTATTCAGAACTCTCCAGTCCAGATAAGGTAAATGACTAGATATTGAAGAAAGCACCCTTTACGCTGCTCTATCAAACAGTTCAGGTCAAGAACAGCTAGGTGCAACTGCAGAACACTGTTAATGGGTCAAACTCCAAGAATCCCTTTCCTAACAGCACTATGGGTGTATCTACATGACAAGGACAGCCCAAGGAAGCAGCTCACCAACATCTTTTTTGGTGCTGGATAAAAATGGCAAACTTCTGGCTGATGGTGGCAGAGAGAGAGAGGGAGAGAAAGAGAGAGAGAAACATTAAGGCTTTGTATTCGAATGCAGGGAGCGGGAATGATATAGTTGGGATTATGGAGACATGGCTGCAGGGTGACCAGGGAAGGTAACTAAACAGCCAGAGGTATTCAGTATTTAGAAAGGACAGACAAAAAGGAAAAGCATTACTGGTTAAAGAGGCCATAAACACAATATTGAGGAAAAGTATCAGCTCAGGCTGTGTAGAATCTGTGTGGATTGAATTGAGAAATACCATGAGGCAAAAAACATTAGTGGGAGTGGTGTGTAGACCACCAAACTGTACTAGTGGTTTTGGGGATGGCATTAAACAGGAACATCTGTAATTGTGGGTAACTTTAATCTGTATATAGATTGCAAAAATCAAATCAATCACAATACTGTAGAGAAGGAATTCTGAGAGTATATATAGAATGTTTTTCTGAACCATCTAGACAAGACACCATCTTAGATTGGGTATAATACAACGAGGAGAACGTGAGGTCTGCAGATGCTGGAGATCAGAGCTGAAAATGTGTTGCTGGAAAAGCGCAGCAGGTCAGGCAGCATCCAGGGAACAGGAGAATCGACGTTTCGGGCATAAGCCTGAAAAGAAGGGCTTATACCCGAAACATCGATTCTCCTGATCCCTGGATGCTGCCTGACCTGCTGCGCTTTTCCAGCAACACATTTTCAGCTATAATACAACGAGAAAAGAAAGCCACCTGGAGATGATCAATCATAACAAGATATAATTCTTCACCAAGATGGAGAGTGAGGTAATTGATTCTGAGATTAGGGTCCTGAATCTTAATAAGCGTAACTGTGATGGTATGAAATATGAGTTGGGTTATGACACAGGGTAAACCACTCTGCTAATCTAAACTAGCCACACAGAAAAGATTCACCCCGTGCTGTAATCTGTTAAAATTTGAGAGGCAATGAACTATCCCAAAAGTCACCATTTAAAGTAAAGATTTTAAGAACTTTATTCTTTAAGTCTAAGAGAAAATATTAACTAACAACTATTTACAACTCCTTTCTCTTAAACTTATCTTTTACCTCCCACTCTACAATATTAGTCTGATAAAAAATCCCGATTACGATTTACAAAAGAAAATATGTTTCAGACCCAGTCAGCTTTGCCGAGTGTCTGCTGTAGGTGTTCCTCTGTAGATTCTCTCTCCAGGTCAGCTTTGATGCTCTGCTGCACAAACTTATAGCCAGGTAACTCTCAGAGAGCTGTCCTGCTGGCAGTCTGTACTGGTTGGTGCCTTGGCAGTTCTCTGCTCTCACTACCTGTTCAAAATGCCTGATATTTATACCCCAAAACATCCGATCATTTCATTGGTTTTAATATTATCAAAACTTGATTTTTAAACTTGATTGGATTTTGGTATCTTGGGGCATAATTTAAACTGATTGGCCGAATTTGAATTCATTTTTGTCTCAGAGCAACCCAGCTACTGCTAGCTGTTTGATCAAATGTAACATTTTAAATTTTCCAGTACTCTGTGTGTTCGCTAAATCCTTGCCAGCTTTTCAACTCTCTTTAAGGTACAGTACACCCACAACTTCTTAACAGTTGGCTGTGAGAGATTGGAAGTGAAGGACTGAAAGGAATGTCAGCATCAATGGCAAATATTCCAAGAGTAAATTGTTTAAGTTTGTCTGGTGCTTGAGTGCAAAGAGAACAGTGGCTAAACCATGGCTTATGAAGGAAATTAGAGATAGATGCAAAACAAACATACAAATTGGCAAGAAAAAAGTAGTAATGCTGATGTTTGGGCACAGTGTAGAGGTCAGTTAAAGCAGACCAAAGGATTGATTACAAAGGTGAAACTAAAGTATGAGAGTAAATTGTGCGGACATTAAGAACTGACTAAACGTTTCTATAAGTGCTTAAAGAGAAAAAGATTGGTGAATACTAATGGAGTCGGTAACGGGGGATTTTATAATTGGGAACAAAGAAGTGGTTGATGATCTGAACACATACTTCGCTTCTGTCTTCACAAAGGAGGACATGGATAATGTACTGGAAATGATGGAGAATACAATGTTTAGTGAGAGGGAGGAACTGAAGAAAATCTATTAGTGGGGAAAGGCTGCTGGAGAAATTGATGGGATTGAAAGTTGATAAATCCCCAGGATCTGATCATCTATATTCTAGAGTACGTTAGGAATTGGCCCGAGAAATAGTGGATATATTGGTGTTCACCTTCCAAGGTTCTTTAGATTCTGGAATCATGGGTGGCATGGTGGCTCAGTGGTTAGCACTGCTGCCTCACAGCACCAGGGACACTGGTTTGATTTCAGTCTCGGGCAACTGTCTGTGTGAAGTTCGCACATTGTCCTTGTGTCTGCGTGGGTTTCCTCCAGGTGCTCCGGTTTCCTCCCAAAGATATGCAAGTTAGTTCAATTGGCCATGCTAAATTGCCCATGGTGTTCAGGAATGTGTAGGTTAGGTGTATTAAGTCAGGGGAAATGTAAAAGTAATAAGGTAGGCAAATGGGTCTAGGTGGAATACTCTTCAGAGGGTCAGTGTGGACTTGTCAGGCAAAATGGCCTGTTTCCACACTGTAGGGATTCTATGATTCTACAAACTCCTACAGATTGGAGTTAGCTAAAATAACTCCACTATTTAAAAAGGGAGGTAGAGAGAAAACAGGAATTTATAGACCATGAATATGACATCGATAGCAGGGAAAACGCTAGAGTCCATTATCAAGGATTTTATAGCACAGCACCGAGAAAACAATGTTAGAATTATATACAGTCAGCATGGAATTACAAAAGGGAAATCATGCTTGACAAATCTACTGGAATTCTTCTGTAACTAATAGAATTCATTGGGGGAGCCAGTGGATGTGGTTTATTTGGACTTAGAATCACAGAATCCCTACAGTGTGGAAAAAGGCCATTCAGCCCATTAAGTTTGCACCGACCCTCCGAATAGCATTTCCCCCAATCCCCATAACCCCGCATTTACCATGGCTAATCCACCTCGCCTTCACATCTCTCAACACTATAGGGCTTTCAACAAAGTCCCACAGAAGAGACCATTGTGTGAAATTAAAGTGCTTGAGATTGGGTGTAGTGTACTGAGATGGAGAGAAAATTGGTTAGCAGACAGGAAGCCAAGATTAGGAATAAATAGGTCTTTATCCTAATGGCAGGTAGTGACTAGTGGGGTACTGCAGAGATCAGTATCAGGATCCCAGCTATTCACAATATATGTTAATGGTTTAGATGATGGAACTAAATGTAATATCTCAAAATTTGCAGATGACACAAAGTGTGGGCTGTGAGGAGGATTTTGCAGTGTGATTTGGGCAGGCCGAGTGAGTGGGCCAATGCATGGTAGAGGCAGTACAATATGGATAAATGTGAGGTTATCCACTTTGGTAGAAAAAAATAGGAAGTCAGATTATTAATTGAATGACTATAAGTTGAGAGAGGGGAATGTTCAACGAGACCTGGATGTATCAATTACTGAAAGTGAGCATGCTGGTGCAGCAGTGAATAAAGAAGACAAACTGTATGTTGTCCTCCATAGTGAGAGGTTTCAGGTCCAGGAACAGAGATGTCTTACTGCAATTATACAGGGCATTGGTCTCCTTATCTGAGGAAGGATGTTCTTGCCAGAGAGGGAATATAACGAAGGTTTGATTCCTGGGATGGTGGGGCTGATGTACGAGGAGACATTGAGTCAGTTAAGATTGTATTCACTGCAGTTTAGGAGAATGAGGGGGTTCTGATAGAAACCTATAAAACTCTAACAGGTCTAGATGGGTTAGTTGTAGGAAGGATGTACCTAATGGTGGGGAGAGTCCAGGACCAAGGGTCATAGCTTAAGGATAAGGAGTAAACCTTTTAGGATTGAGATGACGAGAAATTTCTTCACCCAACCAGTGATGAGCCTGTGGAATTCATTGCCACAGAAAATGGTTGTGGCCAAAACATTGTTTGTTTTCAAGAAGGAGCTAGATTTGCTCTTGTGGTTAAAGGGATCAAGGGATGTGAAGGGGGAGGGTCAGATTAGGTTATCAGTGATCATAATGAAGGGCAGTGCAGGCTCAATGGGCTAAATAGCCCCCTCCTGCTCCTACCTGCTCTGTTTCTGGGAGAGGGACACTCGATGCTGACAGACTCCACTCTGGATGGATGCCTTCACCTTGCCCTCCATGGGAGGGGGTTTGAAAAGTGGGGGTTATTTGGGAGGGATGGCATTTAGAGTGGGGTTGGATGCTTCCCCCCACCCCGCCCCCCCCCACCCCCACCCCCCCACCACGGCGTACCCATCTTCCCACTCAGAAATCTGGGGGTCACTTCCTTATGAAGCCACTTGCTGTCATAATGCTTCCAGACCTTTCTATAAAATAATTGCTGTGTGTTCGATTTCTTTACAAAATGAAGTGAGTTTTTAAAACTTATGCAGGAATTATGCAGGAATAAAAATAAATAAATAGCCAGCATCACTAAAAAAATGTTTGAAAATCAGATGGAATGCAGAAATGGAACATGTTTTCTCCAGGGTTTTTGAATGAAGCACATTCAAATGTGTCAGCAAGATATGAGCACTGTATCCAGGACAGCTCAGCTTCAGAGTTTAGTTCTTATTTGAGTATATTCTACTAATGCTCTACTCTACTAAAGCTATATTCTACTAATATACAAACCACAAAGAACACAGTTTATTATTATTCATTCAACCATTGTCTCCCCAAAACGCACTGATGACTCATACTCCTTATAACTTCAAGAAATAATGCAAAGTATAAAGGAAATAAAATAAATTCCCTGTAAAAGTCAATTGAGCAATATTCACGCTTTCAATTCCTTCCAAGTTATTCAGTTGAGTTTTCAGCTTACAAAAATCAACATGGGAAAATTGTTCTGCAAAGTTTGAGCACCCAGATTTTTAATCACAAGGAACTATTAAGCTAGTGTCACAGGTTGGACAGCACATGTCCCATCCAGCTGCCATTCTGCAACACAACCCAGATTTTAAAGTAGCAGCTCACGCAAGATAGAAAATAGCTCCTGCATTCATCTCCTGAGAACCACCTTCACTTCGACATGTTCAAAGTGCAACTCTTGAATCATGAAAGAGTGTGGACCACAGAGCCCAGTATCCCTTTCTGAAATGTACGCTGTGAAACTGGGGCAATCTGTACACTTTTGGTTAGGAGGAATTTCTGTGTCTACTTCACAGAGGCATTCAGATTTTGTTTAAAATAAATCTTTTATCATTTACAAGGATAAATCAGGCAACAAGTACTGCAGGGGCCAAACAATCAATCATTACGCGCAGATAACTAACTAATCAGGAGAAGAGTTGAACATCAGCAAGTCTTACTGATGAAAGTATTCCAGATACTAAAGTAGGACATTGAATGCTTCAACATGAGCCATTCTGGGAATTCAAAACAACGCTGCAGGGTACAGCGGGAATAATGATCATTGGAAATTTTGGGAATAGGACCGAAAGCAAAGGCAACAAAGCAGCCAGGGAATGAAAGAAAGATTAAAAAGATTAGAAATGAAAGCCCTTAATATGGAAGGGGCAACACAATTCCTACAGCACAGTGAGAAATACAAGGAAATCCATCTGGGACAGTGTCCACACCCTTTCTGTGGAGCCATTCCACATTAACAAGGATCTTTCTCCAAATTCCTTATCAATACCACAATCCAAAAATGTGCAGGTTAGGTGAATTGACCATGCTAAATTGCCCATAGTGTTAGGTGCAGGGGTAAATGTAAGGGAATGGGTCTGGGGGGTGGAGGGTCAGTGTGGACTTGTTGGGCCGAAGGGCCTGTTTCCACACTGTAAGTAATCTAATAAAATCTAATAAAAAATAAAGGACCACCCCTTCATATGAATGCTGTCCAAATAAGACCCAGAAAAAAACTTTTACTTTTTTGTACGTTAACCTGTTAAGGGATCTGCCTTTTATGTTTGTATTCATATACTGATGGACATTGGAGTGTGTCTAGGAAAACTTAACAAACAGCAAAATTTACAACTGATCTTGGAGGAACCTGTTTGGGAGAGGTCACAGCACAGAAATGGAGAAGTGCATAAATTTAAGTATAGCCTTGCTGTAAATCTACAATAGTGAGTAGAGTGGGGTCTTCATTGATTATATGTTTTATTGAGATCTGTCTCTTGATTAAATTTTAAAAATATAAGCCATAAGTTATCCTGGAGCAGTGTTTTGTAGAGCAATAAGACAGTGTTATTTTCTGTCTGCAGATTGGAAGGAGCAAAATAGCCTTTAATAGAGTGATTTGCTCTTCTTGTTGGATGTGGGAGTTTCAAGAGAGTTTATGTGTTAGTGGGGATTCTATCTGCAATAAATGTCAGTGGTTGCAAATCCTACCAAATTTGGATGGATCAGTTAGAGTGACAGTTAGAGGCAATGAAGAATTTACAAGAGCTAGGGGGTGTGATGGATGGGAGAAAAGCTGCAGATACAGTCAGGTAGATGGGTTAACTCTAGGAAAGGTAGGAGGGGTAGGCAGGTAGTGCAGAAGTCTTCTGTGGCTATTCCCTTTTAAACAATTATGCTGTTTTGGAAAATGTAGGGGGTGATTGATTCTCAGGGGAATGTAGCACGAACAGTCGTGCATCAGGTATCAAGGCAGGCTCTAATGGAGTAAGGGGTACATCGGGTTCCAAGTGATCAATTGTGATAGGAACACTCTCGTCAGAGGCACAGACAGATGTTTCTGTGGCCAGCAGCGAAAAATCAGAATGGTGTGCTGCTTCCCTGGTGCCAGGATCAAGGATGTCTCAGGGAGGGTGCAGAATGTTCTCAAAGGGGAGAGGGAGCATCAGGAGGTCATTGTAAACATTCAAACCAACGAAATAGAAAGGAATATAGAGAGTTAGGCAGGAGTTTAAAAAGGAGGTCCTCGAGGGTAGTAATACCTGGATTACTCCCGGTGCTATGAGCTAGTGAGGGCAGGAATAGGAGGATAGAGCAGATGAATGCATGGCTGAGAAGCTGGTGTATGGGAGGAGGATTCACATTTTTGATCATTGGAATCTGTTCTGAGACAGAAGTGATGGTACAAGAAGGACATATTGCATCTAAATTGGAAGGGGACTAATATACTGACAGGGAGATTTGCTAGAGCTGTTCGGGAGGATTTAAACTAGTAATGTTGGGGGGTGGGACCCAGGGAGATAGTGAGGAAAGAGATCTGGTACAGTTGAGAAAAGGAGTGAGTCAAACAGTCAGGGCAGGCAGGGACTAAGCAGAGAACAAGGTAGGACTGATAAATTAAATTGCATTTATTTCAATGCAAGAGGCCTAACAGGGAAGGCAGATGAACTCAGGGCATGGTTAGGAATATGGGACTGGGATATCATAACAATTACAGAAACATGGCTCAGGATGGGCAGGATGGGCAGGATTGGCAGCTTAATGTTCCAGGATACAAATGCTACAGGAAGGATAGAAAGGGAGGCAAGAGAGGAGGGGGGAGTTTTTGATAAGGGATAGCGTTACAGCTGTATTTAGGGAGGATATTCCCAGAAATACATTCAGGGACGGT
>NC_057743.1:18130583-18135343 GCF_004010195.1 Chiloscyllium plagiosum | reverse complement strand
ATTTTAACTTTCCAAACATAGACTGGGACTGCCATAGTGTTAAGGGTTTAGATGGAGACGAATTTGTTAAGTGTGTACAAGAAGATTTTCTGATTCAGTATGTGGATGTACCTACTAGAGAAGGTGCAAAACTTGACCTACTCTTTGGAAATAAGGCAGGGCAGGTGACTGAGGTGTCAGTGGGGGAGCACTTTGGAGCCAGTGACCATAATTCTAATAATTTTAAAATAGTGATGGAAAAGGATAGACCAGATCTAAAAGTTGAAGTTCTAAATTGGAGGAAGGCTAATTTTGATGGTATTAGGCAAGAACTTTCAAAAGCTGATTGGAGGCACATATTTGAAGGTAAAGGGACAGCTGGAAAGTGGGAAGCCTTCAAAAATGAGATAACGAGAGTCTAGAGACAGTATATTCCTGTCAGTGTGAAAGGAAAGGCTGGTAGGTATAGGAAATGCTGGATGCCGCCCACTGTGCCACCGTGGGCGGCACGGTGGCACAGTGGTTAGCACTGCTGCCTCACAGCGCCTGAGACCCGGGTTCAATTCCCGCCTCAGGCGACTGTCTGTGTGGAGTTTGTACGTTCTCCCCGTGTCTGCGTGGGTTTCCTCCGGGTGCTCCGGTTTCCTCCCACAGTCCAAAGATGAGCAGGTCAGGTGAATTGGCCATGCTAAATTGTCCGTAGTGTTAGGTAAGGGGTAAATGTAGGGGTATGGGTGGGTTGCGCTTCGGCGGGGCGGTGTGGACTTGTTGGGCCGAAGGGCCTGTTTCCATACTGTAAGTAATCTAATCTAATCTAATCTAATCTAAATTGAGAGTTTGGTTAAGAAAAAGAAGGAAGCATATGTCAGGTATACTCAGGATAGATTGAAAGAATCCTTAGAAGGGTATAAAGGAAGTAGGAGTATACTTAAGCGGGAAATCAGGAGGACAAAAAGGGGACATGAGATAGCTTTGGCAAATAGGGTTAAGGAGAATCCAAAGGATATTTACAAATACATTAAGAACAAAGAGGTAATTAGGGACAGAATAGGTCCCCTCAAGGATAGGCTCCACCTTTGTGTGGAGCTGCAGGAGATGGGGGGGGGGAGATACTAAACGAGTATTTTGCATCAGTGTTTACTGTGGAGAAGGACATGGAAGATATAGAATGTGGGGAAATAAATGGTGACGTCTTGAAAAATGTCCATATTACAGAGGAGGAAGTGCTGGATGTCTTGAAATGCTTAAGGTGGATAAATCCCCAGGACCTGATCAGATGTACTCTAGAACTCTGTGAGAAGCTAGGCAAATGATTGCTGGGCCCTTTGCTGAGATATTTGTATCATTGATAGTCACAGATGTGGTGCCAGAAGACTGGAAGTTAGCTAACGTGGTGCCACTATTTCAGAAAGGTGGTAAGGATAAGCTAGGGAACTATAGATCAGTGAGCCTGACCTCGGTGGTGGGCAAGTTGTTGAAGCGAATCCTGAAGGACAGAATATACATGTATTTGGAAAGGCAAGGACTGATTCGGGATAATCAACATGGCTTTGTGCATGGGAAATCATGTCTCACAAACTTGATTGAGTTTTTTGAAAAAGTAACAAAAAGGGCAGAGCAGTAGATGTGATCTATGTGGACTTCAATAAGGTGCTCGATAAGGTTTCTCATGGGGGACTGGTTAGCAAGGTTAGTTCTTATGAATAGTGGGAGAACTGATGGTGAGGGGTAGTTTTTCAGGCTGGAGGCTTGTCACCAGTGGAGTGCCACAAGGATCGGTGCTGGGTCCACTACTTTTTGTCATTTACATAATTTATTTGGATGTGAGCATAAGAGGTACAGTTAGTAAGTTTGCTGATGACACCAAAATTGGAGGTGTAGTGGACAGCGAAGAAGGTTACCTCAGATTACAATGGGATTTTGATTGGAGGGGCCAATGGGCTAAGAAGTGGCAGATGGAGTTTCATTTAGATAAATGTGAGGTGCTGCATTTTGGGAAAGCAAATCTTAGCAGGGCCTATACACTTAATGGTAAGATCCTAGGGAGTGTTGCTGAACAAAGAGACCTTGGAGTGCAGGTTCATAGCGCCTTGAAAGTAGAGTCGCAGGTAGATAGGATAGTGAAGAAGTGTTTGGCATGTATTCCTTTATTGGTCAGAGTATTGAGTACACGATTTGGGAGGTCATGTTGCAGCTATACAAGATGTTGGTTAGGCCACTTTTGGAATATTGTCTGCAATTCTGGTCTCCTTCCTATTGGAAGGATGTTGTGAAACTTGAAAGCGTTGAGAAAAGATTTACAAGGATGTTGACAGAGTTGGAGGATTTGAGTTATAGGGAGAGGCTGAACAGGCTGGGGCTGTTTTCCTTGGAATGTTGGAGGCTGAGCGGTGACCTTATCGAGGTTTGTAAAATCATGAAGGGTATGGATAGGATAAATGGCCAAAGTATTTTCATTGTGGTGGGGGAATCCAGAACTAGAGGGCATAGGTTTAGGATGAGAGGGGAAAGATATAAAAGGGGCAACTTTTTCACACAGAGGGTGGTTGCATGTATGGAATGAGCTGCCAGAGGAAGTGGTGGAGGCTGGTACAATTCCAACATTTGAAAGGCATCTGGATGGGTATGTGAATAGGAGGGTTTGGAGGGATATGGGCCAAGTGCTGGCAAGTGGAACTAGATTAGCTTAGGTTATCTGGTCAACATGGATGAGTTGGACCGAAGGGTCTGCTTCTGTGCTGTACATCTCTATGACGTTATGTGATGACACAGCTCTGGGGCTGGTAAGGCTTGAACTCAGACTAGCCCAGAGATAATAGACACTATCACTGCACACCAAGAGCCCTTAACCTTCTAAACATTAGTTTAGTGGAAGGGCCTAGACACTTTGTGTCAGATACTGAGATTGACAGGAGGATTGGTAAGGGAGGAGTGGCTGGGATATCTGAGTGCACTGAGCAGTTCTAAACTTTTTCCAAACATGGTCCTTTGCCTCTTCAAAAATCTTGACTGCTTCCTTTCCCCTGTGGACTGGTGCTCTTTGAAAAGTTGAGAATATCTAGGGTTGGTTTCAAGTGCCACAGTGCTGGAATACGATCTGTTGTTACTAGGTTATTGATTTAACTAACTAATCACTGACCTCTTACAGACAGCAAACTGAACTGCCCCATTTTGCTCTTTTGCTGACCTTCCCACCCAGGCAATCTAAGTACGCTCCTCTCCATCCTGCCGACAGCTACCAACACTGATCCTACAAGCTCTGTCTGCAAGTTAATGATCACTTGTCAATGATTGATAACAACTTACGTTTTTCCATCCCTCTTGTCTGTCTCCATTATAAATCCTCATTCTCCACTGTTCCCTCTAGCTCCATGCCAGATTTGAAACTGAGATATGCTCATTCTTTTCCTACATGGATTCTACACTCAGCAGCCTACCACCCTCAGAAGGTACAACCTCCATTTTAGAGACATAGGGGGTTCAGGTACATAATTCTTTGAAGTTTGCATCACATATAGATAAGGTGGTTAAGAACATGTTCAGCATGCTTGCCTTCACAGCTCAGGCCTTTGAGTATTGGAGTTGGGATGTCATGTTTAGGTTGTACATGTCGCTGGTGAGGCCTCTTCTGAAGTACTGCGTCCAGTTCTGGTCGCCCTGTTACGGAAGGATGTTACAAAGCTGGAGAGAGTTCAGAAAAGTTTTACCAGGATGTTTCCAGGAATGGAGGGTTTGAGTTATAAGGAGAGGCTGGATAGACTGGGACTTTTTTCACTGGAGCGTAGGAGGTTGAGAGGTGACCTCATTGAGGTTAATAAAGTAATGAAGGGTATATATAGAGTTAGTGGCAAGTATCTTTTCCCTCGGGTGGGGGATTTCAAGACGAGGTGGCATATTTTCAAGGTGAGAGGAGAAATATTTCAAAAAGACATGAGGGGCAATTTCTTTCACACTGAGAGTTATTTGTGTGTGGAGTGAACCTCTGGAGGAAGTGGTGGTTGCGGGTGCAGTTACAATGTTTAAAAGATATTTGGATAAGTTCATGAAGAAATGTTGGGAGCGATATGGGCCAAGTACAGGCAAATGCAACTAGTTTAGTTTGGGATTATGGTCAGTATGGATTGGTTGGGTCAAAGGGTCTGCTTCTGTACTGTATGACTCTATGACTCTATAACAACCCATTCTCCTCTGAGACCAGTGCTCTCCTGTCTTGCCTTAGCCTCCTGATCCACAACAGCATATTTCAATCCTCAATCCTAACTGTGCATTACCACCCAGTTGAGCCCTGCTGACCTGCTCCGGAACCACTCACTGTTCCAGAGTAATTCCAGAGTGCAGCAATAACCAACAGATTCTTATCTCTATAAGGCTAACCTTCTATTCACTTGACCAGATGCTAATTCATTGCTGACCATCCAAGTTACATTCTCCCTCTGTCTGACAGGACAGTCTCCCTCTGTCTGACAGGACAGTCTCCCTCTGTCTGACAGGACAGTCACCCCCTGTCTGACAGGACAGTCTCCCTCTGTCTGACAGGACAATCTCCCTCTGTCTGACAGGACATTTCCCCTCTGTCTGACAGGACAGTCTCCCTACGTCTGACAGGACAGTCTCCCTCTGTCTGACAGGACATTTCCCCTCTGTCTGACAGGACATCTTCCCTCTGTCTGACAGGACAGTCTCTCCCTCTGTCTGACAGGACAGTCTCCCTCTGTCTGACAGGACAGTCTCCCTCTGTCTGAAAGGACAGTCTCCATCTGTCTCACAGGACAGTCTCCCTC
>NC_057743.1:18086622-18130083 GCF_004010195.1 Chiloscyllium plagiosum | reverse complement strand
GGGGCGGGGGGGAAGATGAGGGGAATTGAGTAGAAAACTAATGTGGATCTAGGTGCAAGTACGTAATTTTTTGAAGTTTGTGTCACGTATAGACCGGGTGGTTAAGAAGGTGTTTAACATGCTTGCCTTCATTGCTCTGACCTTTGAGTATAGGAGTTGGGCGTCATGGTGAGGACATTGGTGAGGCCTCTTCTGGAGCACCGTGTCCAGTTCTGGTCGCCCACTTATAGGAAGGATATTTTCACATTGGAAGTTGGAGAAGAGATTTACCAGGATGTTACCAGGTATGGAAGGTTTGAGTTATAAAGGAAGGCTGGGGCCTTTTCACCGGGGCGGAGGAGGTGAGAGGTGACCTTATAGAAATTTATAAAACAATGAGAGATGTAAATAGGGTTAGTGGTAATTGTCTTTTCCCTAGGATGGGGGATTTCAAGATTAGGGTGCAGATTTTTAAGGTCAGAGGAGAGAGATTTAAAAAAGATATGTGAGGCAAATGTTTTACACAGAGGGTGGTTTGCGTGTGGAACAAACGTCCTGAGGTAGCGGTGGATGCGGGGACATGTATGTTTGAAAGACATTTGAATCGATACATGAGGGATATGGGTCAGGAGCAGGCAAGTGGGGCTAGTTTAGTTTGGGATTGTGGTCAGCATGGACTGGTTGGGCCGAAGAATCCGTTCCTGTGCTGCATAACCCGAGAGGAGAAGGAAAGCGAAAAAGGAAGAGAGATGGAGAGTGAACTAAACAGAGAGGAGAAAAAAATGGGATGGTGGAGGAACAGGGAGCAAGCTGAATTCTGTCGAGGCTATGTACATCATGACTTCCCGTCTAGAATAAACTCCACTGATAGAGCTGGTATAAAATATTCCAGTGTAAATATGTTCCTAGACTCAGGCATAGGCAGAGGCAGGAAACAATCGCTGTGGGAAGAAATCACACCCACCCAAGGTCAAGGTTCCAGGAAAAATCTTGACACATCTCCTGCCAACGCAGTGTCTGCCCTGGGTGGGCTTTAATGGTCCCACAGCAGGGAGGTGATGTCCTGGTGGTAATAGCACTGCACTGTTACGCTAAGGAGCTGGGTTCCAATCTCACCACAGTGGAATTTTTAAAATTCCACTTTTTAAAACTCTGCTAAAGACGACCATGAAGCAATTGCCGGAAAATCCCATCTGGTTCACTAATGCCCTTTCGAGAAAGGAAACTGCCATCCTTACCAGGTCTGGTCTATATGTGACTCCAACCAATGTGGTTGACTTTCAACTGTTTTCTGGGCAATAAATGCTGGACTAGCCAGTGATCGCCTCATCCCATGAATGAATCCAAAAACAGTGGGAGTAATATTGCTTTCCCCAAATATTTCCCATATCTCATACACACAATTGTTTTTGAATTTTATAAATAACTTTTTTTTCCATTGCAATACTATCCTCAGCTGGAATTCATGAATGTTTTCAAATCAAAGATGTTCTTACACACTTTTGGAGGGGAGCAGGTAAAATTTGAACTCAGGTTTCCTGGCTCAGAGATAGGGACCCTACCACTATGCCGCAAGTACTCCTCTTCAGCTGGGGTTTCTGTAAGAGACAATTCAGTTCATCTGGGTTTGGGAATGGAGAATTCGGTCTATGTAACAGCAGAGTGATTGTTGCTGTATTGACTGGTGGAACATTAAATACAGAGAAGAACAAAGAAAATTTACAGCCCTCCAAGCCTGAGCCGATCCAAATCTACTGTCTAAACCTGTCGCCCAACTCCTAAGCTCAACCCTGTCGCCCAACCCTCTGCTCCCCACCTACTCATGCATCTGTCCAGACGCATCTTAAATGAATCTACCGTGCCTGCCTCTACCACCTCTGCTGGCAACGTGTTCCAAATGCCCAGCACCCACTGTGTAAAGTACTTGCCGCGTGTATCCCCTTTAACTTTCCACCTCTCATCTTGAAAGCGTTACCTCTCATTATTGAATCCTTCACCCTGGGGAAAAAGCTTGTCTCCATCCATCCTGTCTGTACCCTTCATGATTTTGTAAACCTCAATCAGGTCCTCCCCCCCAATCTCTTTTTTTCTAATGAAAACAAACCTAACCTACTCAATCTCTCTTCATAGTTAGCACCTTCCACACCAGGCAACATCCTCGTAAGAGAAAATGAGGTCTGCAGATGCTGGAGATCAGAGATGGAAATGTGTTGCTGGAGAAGCGCAGCAGGTCAGGCAGCATCCCGAACCAATGTCTTGTACAATTTTAACATGACCTGCCAATTCTTATACTCAATACCCTGTCCAATGAAGGCAAACATACCATATGTCTTCTTGACCACTATCCACCTGTGCAGAAACCTTCAGGGTACAATGGTCCTGCACTCCCAGATCTCTCTGTTCATTGTATAATTCGCTCTAGAATTAGTCTTGCCTAAATGCATCACCTTACATTTGTCTGGATTGAACTCCATCTGCCACTTCTCCGCCCAACTCTCCAGTCTATCTATATCCTCCTGTATTCTTTGACAGTCCCCTATGATTTCTGCTGCTCCACCAATCTTCATGTCATCAGCAAACTTGCTGATCATACCAACAGTGCCCTCTTCCAGATCATTTATGTATATCACAAACAACAGTGGCCCCAGCACTGATTCCTGTGGAACACCACTGGTCACCTTTCTCCATTTCGAGAAACTCCCTTCAACTACTACTCCAAACGCCTTACTAAAGTCCATGTGTATGACATCAACAGCCCTTCCTTCATCTATCAATTTGGTTACTTCCTCAAAGAACTCTATTAAGTTGGTAAGGCATGATCTCCCCCGCACTGAAAAGCCCATTCTTTTCTAAATATAAATAAATCCTATCTCTCAGTACCTTCTCCAGCAACTTTCCCACCACTGAAGTCAGACTCACTGGTCTGTAGTTACCCAGAATATCCCTACTACCCTTCTTGTACAGGGGGGCAACGTGAGCAACCTTCCAGTCGTCCAGCACCTCACCTGTGTTTAAGGATGCCACAAAGATATCTATCAGGGCTCCAGCTATTTCCACTTTAGCCTCCCTCAGCAACCTGGGATAGATCCCATCCAGTCCTGAGGATTGTCCTCCTTAATAACCTCTAGCCTACCCAACACATCTTCCTTACTTACATCAATGTGATCCAGACTAATCAAACTTCTATCTCTAATCTCAACATTCATCATGTTCCTCTCCTCAGTGAACACTGATGCAAAGTAATCATTCAGAATCTCACCCATTCTCTCAGGTTCGACACACAGCCTTCCTTCATTACCCTTTAGTGGACCAATCCTTTCTCAACTTACCCGCTTGCTTCTTATATAAGAATAAAATTCTTTGGGATACTCCTTAATTCTGCTCACTAAAGCTATTTCATGACACCTTTTAACCCGCTTGATTCCTTGTTTAAGACTTGTCCTACTCTTCCGATATTCCTCCAGGGCCCGTTCTGTTCTTAGCTGCCTAGACCTTATGTGCGCTTCCCTTTTCCTCTTGGCCAGTCGTACAATTTCTCCTGTCATCCACTGTTCACGAATCTTGCCCTTCCTATCCTTTGCCTTCAATGAGACATGCCTATCCTGCACTATCTTTAACCTATCTTTGAAAGCCTCCCACATATCAAATGTGGACTTTCCTTCAAAAGCTTTGTCCAATCCACATTTCTGAGCTCTTGCATAATTTTGATATAATTGGCCTTGGCCCAGTTTAGTACTCGTCCCTTAGGACCACACTCATCTTTATCTATGAGTGATCTAAAACTTACAGAATTGTGGTCACTGTTCCCAAAGAAATCCCTCCACCGCAACTTCTACCACCTGTCATGGCTTATTCCCCAGTACCAGGTCCAATATGGCCCCTTCCCTCGTCAGACTATTGACATATTGCTCTAGAAAACTCTCCTGGACACTTCTTACAAATTCTACCCCATCCAGATCTCTGACGCTAAGTGTATCCCAGTCAATGTTAGGAAAACTAAAATCTCCCATCACCACTAAATGGGCCAAATGGCCTCCTCTTTCTTGAGTTCCTTCCTGGAGGAAAGCAGATTTTTCAAAGCTCCTCTCCATCACTCCCTTGCATTCAGCATTACAGTAGCATCCAAAGGGTCAGATGAAAATCTCCATACAATTGGACTCGATGTCTACTTTATCAACAGACTTACTGAAAATGCCAAAAGTGCAAATCTGGTATTGTGAGGCTCCTCCCCACTCCTGATTTGAAATTAATTTTATTTTCATCTTTTTCCTTGATTTGTATTTTTTTTTTAAATACAGTTCCTCTAAACAGCCCACTCAGGCTGCATCACTGAGCTGAACAGGGAGTTACTAAAGACCGAAGAGATGAAAGGGATGGCTGTAAGGAGGATTTTGAAGGAGAGAGGTTGAGGGAGAGAGAAGAAGCTGAAGACATTACTGCTGTGGAGAGCAAAGGGGCGGAAGAGGCCAGAGGCAGGGGCTGGGGGGTGCTCATTGGGATTTGGGGGTAGGAAGGGTCTAAATGTGAGGATTATAATGAGGCACTACTGGGTCAGGAGACAGTGTGGGTCAGTCAGGATGAGAACAGGGGATGTGAACAGCAGAGTTTTGGTTTGGCTGACATTTGGGAGGATGGGAGACGAGCTGGGAAAGATTCAGAATAGTCGTCTGAAGGTGTCAAAAGTGCGGCGTCTTTCGGCAGGAAGGAGGATGGAATTGGTCAAATGGGGCACTGACTTTATGCTTTTTTTCTTCTTTAGAAAATGGAGCGTCCTTCACACACTGATCCAGCTCCCTCAGTGTGAACAGGATGTCTGACACTCCTGTGTTATTTATTTTTCTCCCCACACTACTGCCTAACAGCAATAGTGCTTATTTTTCCCCAGCACCCATGTAATGTGTGTGTGTGTGCTGGTGTCGGACATAGTGAGCAAATGCGTAAATCTATATTTATATTCACCACCAGGAAGAAAGGAAACATCCGAGTGGCCAGTGACAAGCAGTTCCCTTCTCGAGAGGGCAATGCTCTGTACTATGTTGCGTTTGTTGTATTTTTTCACTCTCACTGATCCAGCTCCCTCAGAGTAACAAGGTGTCTGACACTCCTGTTTCTTTTTAATGTTTATTTTTGTTGTGCGTGCAGATGTCGGACACAGTGACAAAACAACAAATGTGTAAATCTTTATTTATATTCCATCACCAGGGAGAAAGGAAACATCCGAGTAGCCAGTGACAAGCAGTTCCCTTCTTGAGGGAGGCCAACTGTTGTGTGATACGTTGTGCTTGTTAAAGCAGTGCAGATGTAAAGATAATGACCTCAAGCATCCCAACATTTAATTGTGGGGTGGTGCTAATGATTTAGCCCTCCCAGCAGCTTTCATAGACAACATGAACATGCTTGATCATCTCTGGACACTTTGCCCATCTCCTCTTGTGAGGGACACTGCAGGTTATGGCCTTGATATTTTACATATAGTGATGATTAAGAATGCCACTTAAAAACACACAAGTGCTCAAACGGCAATGCAGATTGCCTTGTCTGCTGGGGAGCTGGGACTGAGTGATGCCAATTATTTGGGACACTCACCATCCTGAGTCGGAAATATATCTATTCTTTCACTGTTGCTCGGTCAAAACCCTGAATGACCCTCCCTAGAGAATTTACTGATTCCCTAAAGCACATGGACTGCAGCAAGAAGGTACCTCACCACCACCTTCACAAAGGCAACTAAGGATAGCCATTACAATGCTGGCCCAGCCATAGATGCCCATGTCCTACGATTGAATAAAAGGTATACATAGAATCTCCACAGTGCAGAAGGTGGCCATTCAGCCCATTAAGTCTGCACCGACCCTGCAAAGAGCATCGCATCAAGACCCAACCCTCTATCCTAACCCTATAACACCACCTCATCCCTGGACAATACAGAGCAATTTAGCATGACTAATCCAACTAACCAGTACATCTTTGGACTGTGGGAGGAAACCCACGCAGATACGGAGAGAAAATGCAAACTCCACTCATCCAAGGGTAGATTTGTTCCCAGGTGCCTAGTGCTATGAGGCAGCAGTGCTAACCACTGAGCCATCCCAGACAAAATCTGGATGAGATACAGATCCAAGTGAGCACTGGCTGAATCTTAACTATCAGTAATATTAGTGCAATCCCCTGACTCAATTAGTGAGAGACTATAAGGCAGTTCTACGGCTCAAACCCTCTCTCAGTAAGGTTGGAATTGAAGAAACCTACTATTACCAAATCACACAGGCTTACTGAGTATACAGGAGTTGACTAATCCTATAATCCAGCTGTTTTACAAAAAGGATATACACTTTCAGTAAATTGGTTCTTTTAAGTGAACAGTCACTTTCCCTTGTATCATTTGTCCAGCGCTTAGAGGCAAGTTACTGCTGACCATTAACGATAGGGTAAATCAATGTTCAGTAATTGCAGCTTTGTCCTTTATATTTAAGAGGAAGCATTTGTTTATGCATTTATTGGCCCAGAGGTGGGGATAGTCAGCCAGCTTCCTGAACTGCTGCAGTATTTGTGGTGAGAGACACCCAAAGAGGTGCGAGAGAGGAAGTTTCAGGATTTGAACCAAGTGACACCAAAGGAACAGCAACAAAGTCCCAATAATTTAAGACAGCGTGTGACTTGCAGGTGGGGGGTGTTTCAAATGGATCTGCTCCTCACGTCCCTCGCGGTAGCAGAGGTCACAGGTGTGGACGTTGTTGTCAGAGGAGCATTGGTGATTTTCAGCATACCCATACATAATATTGCTATCGTGCAGCAGTAGTGAAGGGCTGCTGCTCTTGATGGTGTCAAACTTATGAAATGTTTGTAGAAATTACACTCATCCAGACAAAGGTAGAGTATTCCATCACACACTCCGAACTTGTGCCTTGTAGATGGTGGACAGGTAGTCACTAGGTCTCCCCTTTGTGAGGGGTGTGTGTGCCGTCAACGTAACATTGAAAGCACAAGTAAATTGCTATCTCATCTGGCAGTTCGGGAAGAAGGGATGGAGGAGAGAATGGCAGGGTGGGAGCAAGTGGGAGGTTAAAGGCCATGTTTTACACCTCATGTGGATAGAAGGGATGGGATGGAGGAGTGGACTGAGGTATTCTGAAGAAACAGACCCTTCAGGATAATTCAAGTTGTGGGAGCAGAGTTTGATGGTGGCAGAGCCAGTAAAGAATGATCAGTTTAATAGGAAACTCCAGTGTGGTTTTGCATTTTTGGTTGTGTGGCAGGGAAGTGGGGGGGGGGGTGAGGGAGGAAGGAAGGAAGGGTGTTTGGTGGGTGGGAAAGAAAGAAAAACCATCACAAGTGCTGCATGACTTCCATCCTATCACAGATCTACCCTAGTATGTCTTTTAAAAACAAACCCTACCCTTCATTTAAAGTCTCTTACATTTGCAATGAGACAGATTCCACAAGGTAAACACAATGTTTCAATATGGATGTGATCTAGGTGTGTTTGTTTGTAATAGACACAGCAGTCTACAAAAAGGATAGGTAGATATTTCACCAAAGCCTGACATTATTATTATTATTGTCTCATCTGTAGCCCCTCAGGCAGTTTTCATTCTTGGGTCCTTATTTCTAACAGGAAACAGCTGCTGGGATAGAATAGGCATGTTTCAAATGAGTCTATCCCTCAGCTTCCATAGTCTAACACCCTCTACTATCTAGTGAGAAAGCAACACTCCAATTAGCTGAAAGGTATTCAGTAACTGTAATATCAACTCAACAAGGGCCAGGGCACTCTATGAAGATTAAAACTCCACAATGGGCCAGCTGCTGCCTGTACATGCAGGGCCTTGCAGGCAGCAACAACCAAAAAGCCCTTCACGTGAGACAGTGGGAGAAAGTTACAGGAAGTCAATTCTAAAGATCCTGCCCCGAGGTGGCACAAAGGAGTGTTTTAGATTAAAATACAAACCCAAAAGTAGATTTCACCCCACATCCCACCACCAACTTGCATGTACAATCTGAGCAGAGTGACAATGGATCAATTTAAAACCATGAATGATAACTGCCATCTGCTAACCAAACCATTCTGCGAGCTAAAAAAAAAGTCACATTAACAAGTTCAACATTTGTGAAAAGAAGGGGAGGTGCTGATGCGTTTGCAAGTTTAACCTGAAGTGCCCTTGTTGGCAGACAAGCTGTCAGCACTCCCAGATTTTACACCATCACCACGGTTCAAACAAAACAAGGAAAACACGTGGCAAAGCCTTGCAGCTGTCAGTTTTTTGTCATTAAATGCCAGTGTCCCAGATGTGGAAACAGCATCCAAAAACACTTCCAGAGTCCTGAAAGAATGAGGACACAACCTCACGTTGGAGAATACACATTTGGCCTCTGGACTCTAGCTTCAAGTCCAGGCCAGTGAGTGACTGACTTTGAAAGTCATTTTGAGTTGGCCACTCTGATGTTAAATCTTTGTTTGCATGCTCAGTGAAAGCACTAGTTCAGAACACAAAATAGCAGTGCTTTGATGGGTTAAACTGAACAGTGAGTGTGGTTTGACGGTCACTCAAATTCCAGAACACCCAGGAAACAATTCCAGGTTTATCACCTCAACTCTCAGTCCTTTCCAGCATTTAAGCTCTTGTAATACATGCTAAACCTCTGCCCATTCAATAAGCAGACCTGGATGTAGGTTTGCTCGCTGAGCTGGAAGGTTTATTTCCAGATGTTTCGTCACCCTACTAGGTAACATCTTCAGTGGGCCTCCAAGTGAAGCTAAGCAGATCTTCCAATTGGTGCCCACTTGTTCTCTGGAAAATTTATCAGTATATGGGATCACAAAATTCAAAATGCCAGAACCTAATTTTCATACAGTTTTAATAAATGAATAAATATAAAGAGAATTAAAAAGAAACAACATTTCTCCCAAGTGCAGTTATTTTAAAAAAAAAACATTCTGTTCATTCTTGCTTGGGTTTGGTATAAAAACAGAAATCCAAACTGAACCAGCATCAATAATCGAGCAGTGGCTGGCTTTACAACTCAATAGCTCCCCCACAATTAGATGCCATTGTTGGAATTTAAAAAGGATTACTGGTGGGGAACAAAGTGCTGGTTCAGATGGCAGAGAGGAGAGTGAATACTGCAAGGGTGCAGACAGAGCTCACTTTGGGGGAAAAAAAAGTCTAGCCAAATTTACATAGCAGACGCATGCAACAATTTCACACTTTAGAATCGAAGAGAGAATGGGGTAGTGTTTCTATTCACAAACAAAAACATTGATCTTGCCGCGCACAATTTAAATCAGAATTTATTAGAAGGGGATTCAACCTTTTAAAAACATTTCACACACCCCCCCCCCCCCCCCAATGCATCTATCCTGCATTGGTACACAGTCTCGACCCAAGAAAGGACTACACTGGTGATTTTTGCTGGCTGATTTTACCTGAGTTCGAGATAATAAACTGTACTGAAGGACAAACAAGAGACCTTCCGGTCATGACACTTCAGCCCAAAACTTTACGGCCTAACACTGATTCCCAATCCACTTCCTAAACAGATTCCTGAAATCAGCCACCGACTCCCAGACAGATATCTGACTTCAAATTTCTTTGCGTTTTTTTAAATGTTTGTAGTATAGTCCAGTTAAGTTCACAATGCAGTACAATTTTTTTTATATAAATAAAGAATTCATACAAGTTGCCTTGAGCATCAAATGTATAAGAAACGGCCTCCAGTCAGCTCAGAGGTTAGACCAATGAGTTTTAACATCAGTGATAGGAGTTAACAGCGAGAATTATGGATCACTGGGGGGAAAAAAGTCAAATAAATTGTAACCATGGGAATTGTAAAGTTTTCACACCAAGATTCTGGAATTGTATTCCACCTTTAAACTTGATCTGGAGAGCACTGTCAGCAGTCCAACATTAGGGGAGTGAAATACAGGAGGGTGGGTTAAATTTGACAAATAGCTTTTGCAGGTTAGGGGCAGGGGGAATATCCAAGTCCATCAATATCAATCATTGGAAGCTTACTGGACACTCAGCTACTGTGTGTAGCTTGCACAAGAGGTGAATAGCACTTTTGTCTGTCTATGCTGCAATGATGTCAGGCTCTTTAGCACCAAGTCAAATGGGAATTACATGCAATTGAGAGAGAAGACAGTTGACACAAAAAACCACTTGTGAATAATCATTTGAAACGGCAGTGTAATTCAGTCACATGCCTCTTAAAAAAGGGAAAGACCAGAAATGATATTCAAACAATTAAGCACAGTAGAACAGTGTATTTCCCTCACCCATGAAGTGAATTACTACAAAATAACTAGTGTTGGAGGGGGAGAAAATTACCCTTTTAAAATGAAGGATGCAGTCATACATGACTGTTAGTCATGTGTATGTTACTGTATATAATGAAAACTGAGCTGGAGAACATTGGAGGGGGTGTGGGAGGGACAGAGTGGAGATAGGAAATGACAAGTGTTTCATAACATTTAAAGACCGATAGCTAGTATGGGTTTAAAACAAAAAAGGTTGGGTTATACACCTGCCCTATTGTTTCCTGCTGGCAAAGGCTAGGAACACTAGGCACAACCTGTGCCCACCACACCAGTCCCCACCAGTGCCAAATGGTAGTTCAGTTATCAGTCTCTTTAAGTTTTATTAAATTTTAAAAAAAATCACACAATGCCTTTAATTATCGTAGAAAGAGGCAAAGACCTGTCAGGAAAACATCGATTTGTCAATGACCTGCTCAAAGAGCAGGTTTGGAATAGCAGACCTGACCATCCAGTTTTACTAATAGGTCGATTTGGAGAATGGAGACATGACTCTGAATCTTCTCAATTTAAAATACAAAAAGAGAGGGATCTCAAACTCCCCCTTTGGGGCATTCACTTTTACCAGTGTTCAGCGGTCCCCGTAGATGTTGGTTTAGATTTCTCCCAAGTCACGAAGAAATGTGGTGCTTTTCAATTTGAAGAACCTTCTCTATGAAATAAGAGCTTACAGTCCAGAGATTGTTGCTGCCACCATTGGTTAGGCTTTTATTGACCAAGAGCACAATTCTCTTTCTGAAACTGTTCAGTATGTTGCTCGCCTCAATTTGAAAATTTAATCCTTTGTACAAATGATAATCAACTCATTGCACCAAGAAGTAGAATTGCCCCAGATAGAATCACTTTCCTCACTGAATTCGAATAGGATTTGAGGCCAGTATGAAACAGAAATAACTTCAGAATCACCAGTCTCCTGTTAAGTGACTGAGTGCTGGTTGGAAACCAGCACAGCCAATGGGCACCAATGGCATAATGCCCCCTTTCTCCAGCCTCCTCCCTAGTACTAGCTGTCAGACAGAGGGGGAGGTGGAAGGCTGTACAGTAACTCAGACAAGTGACCTTTCAGAATGCCTTTAAACATCTTCAGATTTCTATTGGGATCACAGCTGTTCCATCTGCCCAATACTGAGCTCCACTAACGACAGGCCAGTTTGTCCATGAAGGCAGTGGGATAGATAGAGGACAGTAAGCATTGGAGCAATTCAGCCACCCATTCATTTCAGACAGTTCAGATCTACATAGAACACAGCAGAGAGTGTGGGACTGTAACATAGCTGCAAATGGCAAAGAAATGGGTGGATAAACTCCTGGGAACCTTATGCTGTGGGAAAGTAATTGCGGGAGCTACGGAAGTCCTGTTAATAGGGAAAATGCTCACGTTTCATAAAACATGCACAGATCAATAAGACCAGATCCTCAGGATCCACACATAGTCAACGAGTAACCCCCCCCTCCCCCCGCCCGCCGCTTGGTGGGCTGCTGTTGACATTTCGCGCCAACTCAAGATGGCTTTAGGTTCTCGAAGCTCTTCTCTACTCCATCTTCATATTGTGGGGGAGGGGTGAGTGGCTCCAGATTGACCACCGTGCTGTTGAGGTTGCTTAAGTGGAGCCTGAAATTCTTGAGGTGCGATTTATCCGACAGAATTCGGCGGATCCTCTTCGAGCTGAATCGTCTGCCCGGGCGGCTTGATGTCTGCCCGTTCCCTGGCTGAGCAGTGGCACTAGGCCCTGCGACCCCGGTCGTGGGCAGCACCACACCAACGTCCACCAGCGACTCGTAAGAGGGAAGAGCAGCCATGGTTTGGTCCCCCAGAGTGGCCTCGGCATCTCCTCTTGGCTGGGAGGACTCTCCTTGCATGACCTCGTTGTAACTCGGCACAGCCAACTGCTCGCTGAGGTCTGGGGCACTGCAGAAAAGATAGAACATCATGAGAGTGAATACCCAGAGCCAGGACATCCAGTAACAGCAAGGGGCTGTACCCACATCAGCTCAGTCCTGGTTACACTGATAAACCCCCATTGCTGGTTGGTGCTGCAGGAGCTGTGGAAACAGGGGGCTCATTTTCAAATCACTCCAGCAACCACACCTTCAAGGCCCCAAGCTCAGGAATACTCACCCCTCCTCAAAGCCCACCCCTCTGCCCAAGCTTTGGTCACTTAACCTAATGTGTCAGGCATAGCTTTATAACCTCTTGGAGCAATGTTAAAAGGCACGATCCTAATACAAAGCTGTTGTCAGATATGTGCCAAAGTCTCTCAGTGCCAAGATCTTTCCCCCACCTGCAATTTGCAAGTTAGGCACATTAAAAGGGAACGTTGTTTTTGAACCTTGCACATTCCCACCCTGCCCTGAGGCTCCATCCATACAACCCAGAGATAAAAGTAACTCAGACAGCTGGTGCTATGGCTACACAAGTCACTTGTGTGTGTGTGGGGACCAACACAGCTGCGTGGACATGCCAGCTCACTACAATGCACAAGTTGCAGTTTATGAAGGTCACTTGAGGATCGTGGCACACTACAGCAACAAAAACAGAAGTTGCTGTCAAACCTCAGCAGCTCTGGCAGCATCTGGGGGGGAGAAAACAGAGTTAACATTACCCTCCAGTGACTCTTCAGAACTGAAGCTGAAGACCCGTTGATTGCCTACCCGCTTCATGTCTCTCTCTTTGGGCTCCATATCCATCCTTCCACTCACCTGTCCCTCCCCCTACCCCTTGTCTTCAGCACAAACACTATGCTTTTCTAACTGCTAACAGTTCTGAAGAGCCACCAAACTCCAAACGAATACTGGTTTCTCCCCATAAACGCTGCCAGACTTGCCGAGTTTCACCAATTTCTGTTTTTGTTTCAGATTTCCAGTATCTGTAGTTCTTTGTTTTATTGCAGGACATAAGAGGTCTCACGTGGCAGGGGAAAACCTATTCCTGGTTTAATGAACTGCAATTAGGATTAGTTTTTGGGCTTGCAACTAATTACACGTTAAACTGATATGATAGACACGGTCAGAGGTGGGGGAGGGCCTGGATGTTACAAGCAAATGAACGAGGGAGAGAGTAGAGTAGGCAGTTTCTCCTTAGATTCTGGATCAGTGGTGCTGGAAGAGCACAGCAATTCAGGCAGCATCAGAGGACAGGCAAAATCGACGTTTCGGGCAAAAGCCCTTCAACAGTCCAAAGATGTGCAGGGTCAGGTGAATTGGCCATACTAAATTGCCCGTAGTGTTAGGTAATGGGTAAATGTAGGGGTATGGGTGGGTTTCGCTTTGGCGGGTCGGTGTGGACTTGTTGGGCCGAAGGGCCTGTTTCCACACTGTAATCTAATCTAATCTAAATAAGAGGTCTCACGTGGCAGGAGAAAACCTATTCCTGGTTTAATGAACTGCAGTTAGGATTACTTTGTGGGCTTGCAACTAATTACACGTTAAACTGATATGATAGACACGGTCAGAGGTGGAGGAGGACCTGGATGTTACAAGCAAATGAACGAGGGAGAGAGTAGAGTAGGCAGTTTCTCCTTAGAGCCTGCTCCATTAAGATCATAGCTGATCTGATTAACCTCAACTCCACATTCCTACATATCCCCAATAGCAGCTCTAACACCTTTATGACCTAAATGATTCCAAAGATATTAATAGAGCCTTCTTATGGACAACATGCAATCACATTCCTCATGAAGAGCTTATGCTCAAAACTGCGATTCGCCTGCTCCTCGGATGTTGCCTGACCGGCTGTGCTTTTCCAGCACTATACCTTTTTGACTCTGATCTAGAGCATCTGCAGTCCTCGCTTTCTCCCAACATGCAATGGTTGGTTATAGAGCAGTTCACAAGAATGAGAGAGATTAGGATTGGAAAACCTAACTTTGTCTTCTGTTGTGTGAAGCGCTTCACATAGTTATAGAGATTTAATTTAGCCAAAATATGGTGCAAAGACCAGAGAGAGTGCAAACGAGATTGGTGGGTGTATTGAGCTCTGTACTAGCGGGTCCAGCTCGAGGGTTTCATATAGCAGCCACGCCACTGAATGGGCCCAGGCCAGGAGAAGATGGTGCAGGGTCAGAGAAAGGTCTTCCTCACAAACATCGCTGTTAGTAGGAAAGGTTCAACATGGCTAGTCACCTGGGAAAACTGCCACTCACATCCCTGGGATTTAAAAAAAAAAGTGAGGGGGCAAGAAAAAGATTCAAAAGTTATTATACAATAAATAATACAAAAATAATTGAAGCACTCTAAAGGATAAATCACCAATGGATGTACATCAACATCGCACAAACAGCGAGGCGGCCATGTTTCGATGATGTGGAAGGAATCAGGTCACTAGCAGACATTCCTGGAGATCTTTAGCAGCCAAGTGACACGGCCTCGGTTTAATGTTTGAAATACACAAACTGAGAGGGCGGGGAGAAAAACAAATAAGTCATGCCTATTCAGAATAAACATTCGCACTTTGGATATGGAGAAACAAAACTCCAAGTTTCAAAAAGGTTACATCTCAAGAGTGCGACACACAAAGTGAGAGAATCCGGTTATCGAAAGGTAAAAGAACTGGATCTAGAAAAGATTTCAATTCAATTACTGTTCCTGATCCAACTTCAAGACAGTGATGTTTGTTGGCAAGGACATGCAATCAGATAACTTGAATGAAAACTAGCAAAATATTTGACTAGGTGGTGATAAAAATCACTGTAAGAGGAACACAGCAATTATTCAGTAGCTGGGAACACACCACCCAGTTTGGAACAGGGTCAAGCAAACAGAGGACTACCTCGATTGCAATGCGCCCTTCTTTCTATCCTACCTTTGCACCATAGCACCCCCCATCCCCCCAAAACACACACACACACACACGAGTAAGGCAGGAAAATCTGGTTTAATGTCACTTAGTAGTGTTGTTAAAGGTTGGAGTCTGCAATCAGAGTTACTACAGCAATATTACAGAACAAAGGGCTCGTATTTCCGTTCCTGTACTAAGCACACCCTTTTCCTGGGTGAGTGGTCAAAGTACAGCCATGGCTTTTGCTGCGTTAGATCTTGCTCACACTGACAGAGCTCCTCGTGGTGCGACGGAGCAGCACCAGACTGGCAAACACGGAGGGCAGTGGGTGGGACAAGAACAGGGTGTGTCAACATGTCCTTATTGAACACTGACACAAGAACATTTACACCCCAAATGGTTTCCCCATTTCCAATGGTCGCTGTTTCTTCTTCTGTGGGCTCACATGCAGTCCCACAAGTTCACTGTTCATACACAAGCCCAGATGACGACCAACCAAGTGGAGCATCGAGGATGAGCTAGATGTTACTTCCCCCCCATCCACCAGCTTCTCTACTCAAGCACGTATTAAAAATGGGGGCCATTGGATAGTCGAATCAATAAAGGAACACCCACACAGGAGAGAGAGAGTCTCCAATTGTGGCATCCTACTCTGATGGTGCTTTAATACATGGTCCATCCACACAGCCAATGGACAGGTATTCAAACCCCTCAGCTGAAAACATCTGATAGGAAGCGGAGAGCTGAGTCAATGCTGTGTGTGCAGGCAGTATTACAGTCACCCCTTTGTTTTCCTGCCATGCCCCGTATCCCAGCGTCCAAGATAGAGAGGATAGAAGCAGAGGCAAGTTGAAGAGTGTCCACTTAGATTCTAAATGTGTACCTTCCAACAAACCAGAGACCTGATCACCTGCTTCAGAGACAAGTTCAAATCCCTCCAGCCTAGAAAACCAGAAATATTCAGTTTCACGATATGGGATAAAATGCTAGTCTCATTAATAAACCATTGAACTACAGACTTGCTATAAAAACCCTAAATAGTTTATCAATATCCACTGTGAGATTTAATTTGCCGTCTACATCCATTGACCTGCAAGTAACTCCAAGTTCACAGCAACGTGATGGATTTTTAGTGAAAAATGTAGTGCTGGAAAAGCACAGCAGATCAGGCAGCATCCGAGGAGAAGGACAATTGATGCTTCGGGCATCAGCTCTTCATCAGGAATGAGGCTTGTGGGCTGGGAGGCTAAGAGATAAATGGGAGGGCAGTGGGGTTGAGGGGAAGGTAGCTGGCAATGTGATAGGTAGATGAAGGTGGGGGTGGAAGTGATATGTTGGAGAGGAGGGTGGTGCGGATAGTTGGGAAGGAAGATGGACAGGTAGGACTGTTCAACAGGGCAGTGCTGAGTTGGAGACTTGGGACTGGGATAAGGTTGGGGGAAAAAAAGAGGAAATGAGGAAAATAGTGAAATCCACATTGATGCCGTGTGGTTGGAGGGTCCCAAGGTGGAAGATGAGGCGTTTTTCCTCCAGGCGTCAGGTGGTTAGGGTTTGGTGATGGGAGGCGGCCCAGGACCTGCATATCTCTGGTGGAGTAGGAGTTGAAGCGTTCAGCCACAGGGCGATGGGGTTGTTTGGTGCAGGTGTCCCAGAGATGTTCTCTGGGATGATCTGCAAGTTGGCGTCCTGTCTCCCCAACCTAGAGGAGACCACATTGGGTGCAACAGATACAGTAGATGACGTACGTGGAAGTACAGAGATGCTTTTCCAGCATCTGCAATCCTCACGTCCTCCTACTTGGATTTTTAACTGCTCTGTAAAAATGGCCTGGCAAAAATGTTGCAACAAGTCACAACAGAAACGAAAAAAAAAGCACGTAGTGGATATACGGACACACCACAGACAGGAATGGTTCTGGGCAGAACTGAGCACTATCTTCAAGGATAATTAATTATGAGTAATAAATACTGGCCCAGTCAGCACTGCTCACGTCAAGAATGTGAAACAAGTGTAATAACTCAATCAGGTGATGTGCTCTGGGCCATTTTTCTGTATTACAACAGGCAGTATTTCCTGTAGTGGCCAAGGGAAGGTATGCTGCTCACCTTTCTGTATTCCCTGGCACAGGGTGAACTGTGACAAGTGAAAAATCAGTTGGCACATTCCTGGTGAACATGGAGCTTCAAGTCAGGCAAGGAGAGGATGGAAGTGAAGCCACTTCTGCCTAGAAATGGCTCCACACTACACCAGGATTCGGGAAATGAAAATATGCTAGTGATATCAACAGCATTTTTCTTCACACATTTCCACTGAGCACTGGCTGGGATTTGGGGTACACTTGTAACTGGCCTCACTTGCCAGCCTAGTTTCTTCCTGACAATTCAGACACTTCATTTTGGCTATTTTATCATTCAGTCTACAAATCCAAAAATCACCCTCTTCCTCCTCCTAATGCCGCCAGCAGGTTACCTAGATCTGAAACAGCAATTTTTGCGTAATCCCTGTAACGTAAACAATTGGGTGCGAGTAATTTATTGAAATCTATCCCAGCTTTGAGAAATCTTTACTAGGAAAAGAAAACAGCAGCACCCAAATAAATGCAATGAGTCAACAGGTGGGAATGATGTCAGTAGCACAGGAATGATGTACAATCATTTTGAATGTAAGAACAGAGAGGATTTTTTGTTTCGTTTTCAGGTATCAGATGCTCTCATTTGGTCATAAACAGCAACACGCTGTCATGCTTTAAGTGGCCCTGGTTAAGATGGAGATCTTTAGACCACGTCACATGCTCCAATAGTGATATCAGAAAGTACGTCTCTTGAAGATGTACCAACTACTGACAGAGACAAACACCCCGGCACCAAAAAACGCATTTAGATGGGAATCGAGGCGAACATGATAGAAGATACCAGCTTTCTATTGAACAGTTTATGACAATGGTGGAATCTATTCTCAGCATTACAGCTGGGTCAAATACAGAGTGGATCAAGGACCAAGAACAAAGGGAAAGAAAAATCACTCACTCTTAATGACAGAGGGAAACTAAAGGAAACCAGGAGCAGTGGTACAATAGTAATAACTGGCGTAGTAATCCAAAGCCCCAGATTAATGTTGAGGACATGGGATCAAATCCCACCATGGCAACTGGTGGAATTGGAATTCAATGGAAATAAAATCTGGAATGAAAAGCTCATCTAATAGTGACAATGCAACTACTGTCGATTAGTGTCCTCGACAGGTTTTTACAACAATGTTCTCCAGGGAAGGAAGACTGCAATTCCTATCTGGTCTGGCCTACGTGTAACTCCAGACCCACAGCAATGCGGTTGAGTCTCAACTGCCCTCTGGGTAACAGTGCTGGCCGAGCCAGCAATGCCCACAATCCAGCAGTGATTAAGCAAAATAGTGTTTGAAGGAGTAATGAGCAGTATAGAGAGAGTAGATTATGCAATACTTAGATTTTTAGAAGTCATTTGTCAAAGTGTCACTCTACAAAGTAAAAGAGCAGATGGGTAGGAGGATTGGTTGGCCGATAGGATAATGCGTAGAAAGAAAGGTAGTTCAGATTGGCAGGATGTGATGAGTGGTGTGTGCCATAGCCATCAGTGTTTGGTCCTCAATTAATTGAAATTTATATCAATAACTTAGACAAAGGGATTGTATTGTCAGCAAATTTAACAAAGATAGGTAAGCAAAGTAGGTTGTGAAGACAACAATTAACCAAAGTGATGTAAGTGAAGTGAGTGGGCAGAAACTTGACAGATGGAGAGTATATGACCATAAGATAGAGGAACAGAAATTGGGTCATTTGGCCCATTGATTGGTGGAGCAGACTAAATCATGGCCGATAGGTGTTTCAATCCCATCCTCCCACTTTCTCCCTGGAACCCATGATCTCCTTGGCATGTGTGAGGAAAGGGGGCAGGCAGTTAGCTGGGTAGCTGGTTTGTGATCCAACAGCGCGGTGTTCATTCCTTACCAGCAGAGGTTACCATGAAAGACACAGTTGTTCTTAACCTCACCATAGGCTCCTCTCCAATTAAACTCACCACTAGTCATCTCTCTCTGGAGTGGGGGAGGGGGAAGGGGAGGCCCTGTGGTCCCCTGGGATGATAGTAACTTGACCATTACAAAGTGGGGAAATGTGACCTCATCCACTTGGCAGAAGACTAGAAAACAGCATTAAGGTGATGAGAGATTCCGTACTGAAAAGCTTTGTAGAGATCTGGGTGTACTGGGTTACAAAGATAAACTATTGTTACACAGACGGCAGCAGCAATAACTCTGTCTGGACTAAACTATTAAAAAAGAACAAGGACAAAGTTATATAAGAATGGTCTGGCAAAAGGAAGAGGAGTGAAAGCTACAAGAACAAAACAGCTTTGACACCAGCTTGATAAACTGATGCTTTAGTGTCAAAGGGCAAGGATTACCCTGAAGCAAAGCCACGTGTCTCCAAACAAAGTTATAGCCAAATGTAACAAGGAACAAAGAAGTTACTTCTGATAAAAAAAAAAGGGGTAATTTAGATGAAGGAACTTAAGAAATCAATTGTATCACATAGACTTGAAGGATAAAAATCTGTATAAGGATCAAGCACCAGAACTCGCGAGGAGAACCTCGAAGAATAACATTGTATCAGGATTGAACCCTGGACACTTCTCGAGACAGGCAGTGTTGGTGGAATCTGGCCAAGTTCCACCATTAACTGGGTAATAGCCAAAGGGTTGTGAGGCTTAACTCATTTACTTGATGGGGTCTTATTTTTGTTGATACATGGAATAAAGTTTAAAATCATTGTTTCAGTACTTGATTGTCTGGAGACTTGTTAACAAGCAGCCAAATTAAAGGTAACTTGTTGTGGATAAATCACTACAATACATTAGAAGCCGTTTAAAGAATCCCTGGGGTGAATCACATATCCAACATGCAAAGATTGGGCAAGACTGGGGCGGGAGCAAAATGATCTCATTGAAACATGGGGATTTGATTGGGTGGGTGAAGAGACTAGAACTCAGACGAGCAGGGGACTGTTTATAAATAAAGAGGTGATCCATTAAAAGGCGACAATGAGGAAAACAGAACATAACGCAGTACAGACCCTTTGGCCAGTGTCAAGAGTCTTTGAAGACTCTTGCCCAGTGCGCATTGGAGGGGAGGCCGTTGATTTAAAACAAAGGGAAGTATTTTGCAATCAAGTTTAAAATAAGCCAAAACCAGGATGTAGATCATGTAACCAGCAGCCAGTCAGTCCACAGTGCAGCATGTGGAAGCAAGGATGAATGGCTAGGTTTCTCTACAAGCATGGAACTTCACATCTATTAAATCTGATGAACAAACCAATCTTAGACCTTCAACTAAATGAAGATTACACTGATGACCAGTCCTGTATGAGATTCATGACAGAAGGGAGAAAGTTAAGGAAAATGGGGGTTAGGTGGAATATGGAGTCAAGGTCACAGTGGTTTTACTGAATAGGAGAGCAGGGCACATGGGCCAAATGGCCAGAAGTGTCCACTGATGGCTGCTGGATTAGGGGTGTACCGGCCAAGGCAGCCAGACCGCAGCTGGGTAATCTAGTCACTGACATAATCAATAATTTTAGGTCAAAATCCTACAATTCCCCTCCCTAACATCATTATAGGGCTTCTTACGGCAAATGGATTGTAGCGATTCAAGAAGGCAACTCACCACCACCTTCTCAAGGGCAACAAGGGATGGGCAATAAATGCTGGTGTAACCAGTAATGCCAACATGCCACAAGAGAACAACAAAACATGTTGGGCATGATTTCATGTGCATATGTAGCACAGCACCTTCCGAAGAGATGGGCAGGGTGAGTGCTGGAGGAGAGGGAACAGGGGTGAGGGGACAAAAACACGCTGGTAGTTAAAAGAAACAAACGTAGGGCACAACTGACTTGTCTGGCAGCATGGTTGACTCGCAGGGAGCATTGTGCACTCCCTCCTGTGTCCTACGCCTCCTCTTTTCACGGACACTCAGGCAGATGGACAGCAGGAGCAGGACCACTCCTCCAGCGCACAGTATGTAGGACACTTGTGACACTTTCGTTTTCGATTCTTCTGCAGTCGGCGAGCTGCTGTTGCCACCTGAAGTGGCGTTGTCTTTTCCAAATCCTGGCACAACACTCCAGACCATCATGATGATTCCCAGGGCAAGCATGCCAACCCCCAGGGCAGTGAGGGCATACTGAGAGCCACTGGAATTTTCAGATGCCATGGACCCTCATGTACAGGAAGACGTCAGGCTCCAAGGAGAAGGGCTTGATCTTAGTTAGGCTTTCGGCATTCCCAGTAGCGATGGGAGAAGACAAATGTTCACCAATTCGCTTTGGTCCTTAACACAAACCTGCAAAACAAAATAGGTACTTACATTAGAAATTAGACAGAAATGAAACAGGTGTATGTAGCACAGTTTTCAAAAGGACGTCAGAAAGAGCTTATCACAGAATGGATTACTCTCCAAAGTCAAGCACTCAATTGTTTGACAACCTCCGCAATGAATTTTCATACAAACCCCACAAATAGAAAAAAAGAACAAATCTTTTTTTCTCTTGTACACAGGAGGAATGCAGTCGGAGCATATCACAAACTCAGGTTTTCTTCAATAGAGTCACAGGATTATTTAAATGAGCAAATGGGGATTTCAAATTAGTGCTTCCGGTCAAGGGCAGCATCTCTGACTGCGGAATATTCCCTCTTTGCCTAGTGCACACCTTGGGAGGACTGAACCCTTGGGGAATGCCTTCGACCAACTGAACTAAAAAGATAACAAACACACAACAAAGACTCTGCTAAAATATTCCTCACTGATTTGAAAACAAAAATAAAAGGGACTGGGGTTTACTGAATCCTGGAATTGCTATTTAATTGAGCATTGCATGCTCAAACAGTATTTTAACAAACCTAATGGTCTTTCAATTTGTTTCAACTGAATCTGGAGTACTTTTATACCAACATGTCAATCAGTAAAATTTAATTCCTGTTACAAGAAATTTGAAGATATAAACAATATACTGTATGCCACTTATGTCAAGCCATTTATAGCCTTTATTTACAAAAGGAAATGCTTTCAATATCATCTAAGATTTATTTTTAACTTCTGTCACATTTACTATACTCTTTAAACTTTTATAATAACATTTCCCAGCTGAGAATAATTTGCATTCATATAGCACCATTACTCGTGAACTGCCTGAGAGTAGGAGACAAAAGCTAAAGATGAAGTGATCAACACTCAGACAGAAAGACAGACCATTGTCAAAGCAGGAGAACTTGTCAAGTCTACAACTTTGACAAAACTCCATTCTCTTGCTTAATTTCCAGACCATTTTACAGAAAATATACTGAAAGGGTGTGCAGACATTGCTGAAGCACGGTTGGGGATGTTGAGAGAACTCTGCATTCAAACTGCCTTTGAAAGAAAGCATTGGGAAGTGTTCCTTTAATCTTTTTAGCCTTTCTTGTGCCCACTTGTTACTGTCTTAACCAATGGAAACAACCAAGCACTTCTTAACTTTTACCATACCCTGAGAGCTGATTACATCTCATTCCCTTTTGCAGAGACAAAAGGAAAAGAGAACATGTAACTTAACTAGGAAGGCAGACCTCCAGAGTGTAGTGTAGCTGTGACTGATTGCATGCAACTTTGCAATCAACCTTTCCTGAAAGTGCAACAAAATAGGGATTTACTTGGAGTCAGAGCTGTACAGCTCAGAAATAGACCCTTCGGTCCATTTCATCTGTGCTGTCCAGACATCCTAAATTAATCTAGCCCCATTTGCCAGGATTTGGCCCATATCCCTCTAAACCCTTCCTTTTTGTTAATAAATGATTTGGATTTGAAGATAGGAGGTATAGTTAGTAAGTTTACAGATGACACCAAAATTGGAGGTGCAGTGGACAGCGAAGGTTACCTCAGATTACAACGGGATGTTGATCGGATGGGCCAATTGGCTGAGGAGTGGCAGATGGAGTTCAAATTAGATAAATGTGAGATGCTGCATCTTGGAAAAGCAAATCAGAGCAGGAATTATACACTTAATGGAAAGGTCTAGGAGAGTGTTACTGAACAAAGAGACCTTGGAGTGCAGGTTCATAGCTCCTTGAAAGTGGAGTCACAGATAGATAGGATAGTGAAGGCGGCGTTTGGTATGCTTTCCTTTTTTGGTCAGAGGCCAGTTTTGGAATATTGCATGCAATTCTGGTCTCCATCCTAACAGAAGATTGGGTTAGGGCATCTAGTTGGCATGGACGAGTTGAACCGAAGGGTCTGTTTCCGTGCTATACATCTCTATGACCCTATGACTATTCATATACCCATCCAATGCCTTTTCAATGTTGTCATTGTACCAGCCACCACCACTTCCTCTGGCAGCTCATTCCATATACTCACCCTCTGCATGAAACAGTTATCCCTTAAGTCCCTTTTAAATCATCCCCCTCTTGCCCTAAACCCATGATCTCTAGTTTCAGTCTCCCCAACCCCAGGGAAAAGACCTTGTCTATTTACCCTATCCATTCCCCCTCATGATTATGTAAATCTCTAAGGTCACCCCTCAGCCTCCGATGCTGCAGAGAAAACACAGTCCCAACCTATACAGCCTCTCCCTACAGCTCAAACCCTGGCAATCATTTTTAAGTTTCACGACATCCTGTCTATAGCAGGGAGACGAGAATTGCACACAATATTCCAAAAGTGGCCGAACTAATGTCCTGGACAGCTGCAACATAACCTCCCAACTCAGTGCACTGCCAATAAAGCATACCAAACACCTCCTTCACTATCCTATCTACCTGGGACTCTACTTTCAAGGAATTGTGAACCTGCGCTCCAAGGTCTCTTTGTTCAGCAACACTCCCTAGGACCTTACCACTAAGTGTATAAGTCCTGCCAAGATTTGCTTTCCCAAAATGCAGTACCTCACATTTCTCTAAATTAAACTCCATCTGCCACTCCTCAGCCCATCAGCCCATCTGACCAAGGTCCCATTGTAGTCTGAGGGAACCTTGTTCACTATCCACTACACCTCCAAATTTTGGTATGATCTACAAACTTACTAACCATACTCGCGTTCACATCCCTCTTAAGCTTAGGGAATGGGTATATGAATAGGAAAGGTTTAAGGTTGGGGGGGGGGGGGGGGGGGGTGGAATATGAGTCAAGTGCTGACAAATGGGACTAGATCAGATTAGAATATCTGGTTAGCATGGATGAGTTGAACTGAGGGGGCTTTTCCGTGCTGTATGCCTCTACCTTGATCAGGTTAACCTTCTTTCGATTTAGATGAAAATACTAATCACTAAGTTTCCGTTCAGAGCTGTACTTCCACTGTCCTTGGAAACCTATAGCTCAGTCACTCTCGGGGATATGTGCAAGAGGTGAATTATTCTTTAATAGGGGATGGAGCAATTGGGAGTTGGTTCCTGCACAAGTGACTGCCTGTTAAAAGAACATTTGAATAACTTTTCCTCAGCATGTTAAAAAGGAAAGCTGACACTTTATCTAGGGGATTACCTGCTAGTAATCCAGTTGATTCTGACATTGTTAAGTTGCTAGGTTTAATGTTATTTTCAACAATCGACAGCACAGTACTTCATACATCAACCTCAAACTCTGTGCAGCAAACATTATCATTCTCTATCACCACCCTCTCCTGCAGAGTTGGATGGCCATTCCATACTCCTGAATATATTCAAACTCAAGTGAAACCAATTAATGCAACTTCCACAATACGTTTCCAACTGCCCATGCATCACCGCCAGGTTTCCTCACCCGCAACTACCTTCATCAACATTACTTACAATGGTACGGGTCTGTGTGGATCTGAGGTGGCATCTAATTTCATCTCCTTCGCTCACCTCTTCTCAACCCCATAACCATCAACTCGTGCAGTGAGCAGTCACTGTTTCCTTTAACTCAAATACATTCACTCCCTGGTTTTCAACTGCCAGTGGGAGGGTGGGGTGGGGGAGATCAGTCCTATTTGACCAAGGGCTGAATTCAAACTCCACACAGGAGTCTCTACAGTGCGCGGAGGGGTCATTTGGCCCATTGAGTCTGCACCAACTGTCCAAAGTGTCTTCCACTCAGACCAAGACCCCAACCCCCCTCCCCACCCCCACCCCAATTCTATCCCTGTAACCATGCATTTCCCATGGCTAACCCACTTAGCCTGCATGTCCCTGGACATTATGGACAATTTAACATGGCCAATCCACCTAACCTGCACATCTTTTGACTGTGGAAGGAAGCCAGAGCACTTGGAGGAAACAGACATGGGGAGAATGTGCAAACCCCATACAGATGGTGGCCCGAAGCTGGGATTGAACCCTGGTCGATGGTGCTGTGAGGCAGTGCGAACCACTGTGCTCTTATCCAATAAGGGCTGCATTTCCAGCACCACATCCCTGTATGATTTTTTTTGTCATGTCAGAACTTCTTTAACACCCTCCCACCTGCTACAGAATCACTGACACAGCACAGCACCATTTCTGATCTACACTTGATCACTATGCCAATCCCAAATGGCCACTACCCAAACACCAACTTTGATCTTCTAATAGCTCCACAATCTTGCCTTTACCCTCATTATTCCAACTTCTGCCAACTCAACATCACCCATTTCTATTCCACTATTGATGACAGAGACACATTATCAAATTTGTGCTGTTGCCAAGTTGCATGTTGAAAGACTAAACAGTGTTGACTGGATTTAGGATCTCACCTGGAGAATCCTGCTGGGGCTCTGCAGTTCATCCCGAAACTTGATTTTGTTTCTATTTAGCGCCTCCAGCATTAATCCCAAATCTCAAAGTCAGTGGCATCATTTTTGGCTTTGCACGTAAACTAATCAAGTGGAAAATGCGGGTTATTTACTGGTGGTGGTTAATAGATAAAATACAACATAGCTGATGGGGGAAGAAACAAAACATGTAGAGGGTCATTACAGTAGCCAGTAGCTGGGGTTAAGTTCAGAGTTTGCACACAGGAACGCTAAACAGGAACCCTAGATCCTTACCCAATTTTATGGAATTTGACCCTGCTTTCCTGTGGAATATTCCTCCCAGGCAAAAATCAGTCTACAACCAGGCAGACATTCTGAAGAGCTCACTGAAGCATGGGAGACCAGTCAGCCCATCATGCTTTTCTTTCATTTGAACTGATTAATCCCATGCACTGTCCAAACCCCTGGGCTTTCTTCCATGCAAATAAATTCTTTACTGTCAAAACATCTGCCATGGAAGGCATTTTAAGTTCACAACATCTCACTAGTTAAGACGACTTGACCATGAATATCAATCGTTTTTAAAATCATGTTCCATTTCAGTCTTTTTAAACATAGACAAGTTATCTTCTGGCAAGTACTGACATCATCAGGAGATCCTATTAAACCAGAGGAACAACATGTGCAAACCAAAGAGAGGTGAAGGTGGGGAAAAAACATTGGTGAATAAAAGACTAAAGCTTTCCTTGCATCACAGGGTGGAGAAGGTCTTGTGGTGCCTATGACCACACTTACTAGTGGAGAGCTCTGGTGGGCGCTGTGGGGTTAAAAGGAGGAGAGAGGAAGTTGGCATTGCTCCCATCTCCAAAGATGGAGTGTTGTCAGCAAGAGGCCAATTGGCTTGTAGGCAATCAGACTGGGTCAGTCATTGGCCTCTTGAAGAAGGGCGGAGCTCATTTTTATATCAAAAGAGAGGACATTTGTACCACCTCTCATCCTCACTTTGGACATCCTCTTGTTAAGAAGAGACCTCCAAACACAGGTTCCATAAAAGGTGGGAAAGTGCCGGGAGTGGGGTGTGGGCTGATGGGGGACGTGGACCTGACAAGGGAGTTGCAGAGGGAATGGCCTCTCCGGAACGCTGATAGGGGTGGGGAAGGAAATATATCCCTAATGGTCAGGTCCGTGCCGTTTGTAGGTGGCGGAGGATGATACAATGTTTGCAGAGGCCGGTGGAGTGGAAGATGAGGATCAGGGGAATTCTGTCCTTGTTGCGTTGGGAGGGGCGGGGTTCAAGGACGTTGGTGCAGGAAGTGGAGGAAAGGCGCTGGAGGGCATCAACAACCACGTCAGAAGGGAAATTGTGATCTTGGAAGGGGGCGGCTATCTGGGATTTTCGAAGGTGGAATTCGTCATCCTGGGAACAGATATGGTGGAGGAATTGGGAACAAGGGATGGCGTTTTTACAGCTGGAGGGCATCAACAACCACGTCAGAAGGGAAATTGTGATCTTGGAAGGGGGCGGCTATCTGGGATTTTCGAAGGTGGAATTTGTCATCCTGGGAACAGATATGGTGGAGTAATTGGGAACAAGGGATGGCGTTTTTACAGGAGGTAGGGTGGGAGGTGATGTAGCCCAGGTCGCTGTGGGAGGCGGTAGGCTTTTAGCAGATATCTGTGGTTAGTCAATCGCCGGAGATGGTGATGGAGGGGTCCAGGAAGGGGAGGGAGGTGTCCCAGAGAGCGAGAGTGACATCAGGATTCCATTTGAAATATTTGCGAGGGGCCCAGAACAGCAAGCTCACCTTTTCACTACCTTCCTGTTGTGCATATAGCGGCTTTTCTTACAACATGGTTCCTATTAGTTGACATCATTAGCATCTCTCATACACTAACCCACTCGTTCTTCATTACTGTTTTAAATTGCAAAAGCAAAGCACTTCACTTCTTTGTAAAGAGGCAGAAATAATCCTGTTTCAGAACATGAGCAACCACCATCCAAAACCAAAGCAGAATGGAAACCGAGTCCAGTCAGTGTTTCGCTCAAGAAACCTCAAAACAACATTCGCTCCATCCCACCTGTGCATTCATCAGATTTACAATATCCCGCCATTTCACAAGGCAGCTATTGTAAGCAACGTGGCATTTGTAAACACCTTCAATGCTGTTTATGAAAAGGCATATGAAATGCCAACCATATACTCGTGGAGGAAAGCAGGTGATAACTTTGGTAAAAGGCCAATGTAGCCAATGGCCGATGTGATAAAACCTAACCCTTAGCTGTGAAGTCTTTCATGACAATGTTGAGCCCAAGATATATTAGGCCACCCAATTTTAGGAGAACCTACCACTGCACCAGTGTGTCAAGAAGATCAGAGGATACCATGATTGTGCTAATATCGGCAGATTGGGGACGTTGTGCATGGTGGTTTCAGGTTTTACTCTGATGAAGGTTAAAGCACATACAGAGTCAAACCACCTCAATTCCCCCAATTGTGCAATTGCTTCCATCACTGTTGGACAGACTCCAGGAACTTTACTTTGCACTCCGCAAAACCTCAAAATTTTATACATCTTACCTCCCCAGATATTTTCCCCTCAAACTTTGAGTTAGCTAATTTTCCTTGCTGTCCCCTCCAATTATGTATCTGCCCTTTTCTTGTCAGCTCTGACACTCAAGGTAACCATTATATACCATGTGTAAACTGAGAGAAATGATTACTTCCACTGACTCTTGCTGCGCTTATTTTCTATTGCTCATTAGCGGAGGCCAATTTGTAACAATCACAGCTCTACCTCCAATGACTACAGTTTAAGTTAGATTCCCTACAGTGTGAAAACAGGCCCTTCCGCTCAACAAATCCACATCAACCCTCCGAAGAGTAATCCACCCAGACCCATTTCCTTCTGACTAATGCACCTAACTCTATGGGCAATTTAGCTGACCTGCACATCTTTGGACTGGGGGAGGAAACCAGAGCACCCGGAGGAAACCCACGCAGACACAGGAAGAATGGGCAAACTCCACACAGACAGTCGCCCGAGGTGGGAATTGAACCTGGGTCCCTGGTGCTGTGAGACAACAGTGCTAACCACTGAGCCACCGTGCCACCCCAAAAGGAAATTGTTTAATAGGAAAACAAAGCCACAGAGTTCATACTCACCCTCCTATCCCACCTAAACACATGAACACATAACAGCCCCTCAATTCAGCTCACGAAGGGTTTGTGATGTGGCTTCCAATTCAAAACATCGTGCTTTAGTGCACAAGTTTTCAACAAGTCAATTGCCCTCCATGCAGCTTAAAAGATCCCACATTAGCAGGTTCATGGTTTCTAGCTGCTCGACTTCCCCAAGTCACCAGTGTTAGAGAGACAGAAGCAAGACTTAAGGCAAAAGGTTCAACAAAACCAGGCTCTACCGTCAGGCCAAGCCCGCATTCAGTTCTGACTATCAGAACAGAGACCTGCTCAGCCCTAGCACATGGTGCAAGCCCATTGTTTAGGATGTAAGCCTTCAAGATTTAATGATAGTGACACCTTTAGAGACACAGACACAGCAATTAAAATCAGTACAAGATGACCCCAACCTTCTGTAGCCGGTCATTTTAACACACTGTCCTGCTTGCATTCCCGTTCTCGGAATGCTGCAGCGTTCCAGTGAATCACAGGAGGAACAACATCTCACCCTCAGATGAGGCATTTTCAGGCCTTCTGGACTTATTATGGAGTTCATCACTTTCAAATTGTGAACCAATTCCCATTCCTTTCCTTTAACTTGTACTTGTTACAGTCTCTGTTACCACATCCTCGCTCTCCTCCTTCACCCCAGTTCTTTCAAGTCTAGAGATAAAAAAACTGCAGATGCTGGGATCCAAAGGATTCCACAGGTAGGAGACTGGAAGAAAAGTGAGCCAGGCAGCACCAGGAGGTGGAGAAGTCGACGACTCGGGTCCAGTCCTGAAGAAGTGTTATACCCAAAGTGTTGACATCGGCACCTCCTGAGGCTGCCTGTCCTGCTGTGTTCTTCCAGCCTCCTGCCTGTTCTGTCAAATCTGGCAGGTAGACACTATTGTTCTGCCATCCTCACATTCCGATCAGTTAAATCTGAACTCTTGGCATCTTTTCTCCATCAGCACTCTACCAACACCATACACCTCCGCCTCCCTCTTTGCACACTTCACCTCAGCTCCAAAGACTCATCTAGACTGGAAACGTTAGCGTCCTCTCTCTGTGGTTGCTGTCTGACCTGCTGCGACCTCCAGCATTTGTGGTTTTCTGGCTCTACACAGGATGCTGGCAGCAACTCAAACACAGGAGTGAGCTGGTACGTACACTTACATTTAGGCCAAGGAGAGAGAGAGAGAGAAAGGTGCATTAGAGAAATTTGACCATTCCACCCCGCCCCCCCGCCACAGCAGCTGGGCAAACAATCCTAGTGTTTAATCTTCAGCAAAGTCAAGTTTGAGAAGGAGAATAGCTCAAAGGGGTGACCCAATGGGAGGCGTGCAAAAAGCCGGCCCCTCCAGCACCTTTTCACATCTGGCCAATGACCACAGCCAATCATGGCACAAAGCTGAAGAGTAAACTTCAGAGAAACACCTCTCTCAGTCTGGCAGCTCAGAATGAAAAGGATGGCTTTAATTAGCGGCAGATCTCTCTCTCTCTCTCTTCCCTCCCCACCCCCCCACCCGCCAAAGGAGCACAGTCGTAGCAATTCTGATCAAAGCATTCAATGGAAGGCAAGAAAAATGCAGATAGGCATCTGCCAATTCTTCACAGTTTGCGAGGTTGGGAGGGGGAGGAGGCAGCATTTGAGCTTTTACATTTGGAAAATTTGATACTGCCTACCTCGGAGTCACTGACCTCAAATCTCTGCTAACAGAGCCAAATGATTTTCCAATAATTTCAGTTTTAGCTGGTGGAAGGCCTATTGGATCCAGATACACAGAGTGTTGGCTGTTATCCAGTGTACGCTTGCCAGATTAGCAAGGACCAGTATCCTGAAAGGAATCCTTCCAGCAAAATACCACAATGGATGAAGGAAATTTATTCTGTGGTTGCAGCTGGATGGTCAGAGTCCCATGAGGCCACAGCACAGACACCCACCCCCACCAGAAACCACATTTACAATTCTCACTGTCCCACAGAAAGCCATTCTCAGTCAAAACTTGTACAAAAGTCCAATGAGACAAAGCCTTTTGTTGGTCTATATATCATGTGAGGCATTTACACGTAGTTATATTTTACAAGTTTAACTAGCACCTGGTTGACAAAACCTCAAAATGAAGAGTTCATCAAACCATTATCTGACTGAACCAAATTCTTCATGTTATGAAGTTATCAACTCAGAGAGGGGAATGCTCAACAAGCCCTGGGTGTAAAGTAAACCTGCAGGAGCAGGAAGCATTGCAGGGAAATGGGGTGCTGGTTTTCATGGCCAGAGGATGCAAGTACAGGAACAAGGAGGTCTTGCTGCAATTATACACAGCATTGGTAAGGGTACACCTGGGAGTACTGGGTGTAGTTTTGGTCTCCTTACCAGAGGATGGAAGGCCACCTTCTGCTGATTATCACACAAAGATCACCTTCCATCTTCACTCTATTACAGCCCATTCTTCACTGAAACCAGCTCACCTTTATCACATGGAGACTTGACCTTCCCCACCCCTTCAGTGTATTGCATACTCTGCTTCCCACAAAGTCCATCTCCCAAAACTCTGCTCCTACCCAGAGTCCCATCCAGCCAGCATCCCTCACCGATCCGTATAATTTTCAATCTCTGGTCGTCACACGTAAAGATTCTTGCCCCAATCTTTCCATGACCACCTCCAGCTGCAAAGCACTTGCTGTGACTTGGATTCCTAAAGGATTCATCCCTACCTTAAGTCACACAAATCTCTCTATTTCGTTGCCATGGAATCCTTTGCTTCCTTCATTCCTCAAAACCAGAGCTCATCCCTGGTACTATCTCCCACCTTCTCAGTTTTCCCGATAAGTGGTGTACAATCAAGGCTCAATGAACATTCATTGATTGTTGCTATTGCCAACCAGCAAGACTGCATTCAAATGAATGTAATCATTATTTACCTTTAGGAGGAGCCTGGGCTGGGCAGATTATGAACTCTGAAGGAGCTAATGGCAGAGATTGCTTTAATAAAAATTGTATAAATTTTAATTCTGCTTAAAATCCAGAAGAACTCCACTTAGTCATTTCAAAGTTTCCTGTTCTGAAATACAACTAAACAAGCCTAATGCCTTTAACAACTTCCTGTAATTGAATATTTCTGAAACCCAGAATTGTTACTGATCTCAGTTCTTAAACTCAGGTCGGCAATATTCTTCCAACAACAGTTGAGAAATTTAGATGGGTCCCACAAGCAGTAACATGTGCAAACATCTGCAGGAATATTTTACTGATAAATTCCAAATGCTCAGCCTCTAAATCAACATATTGAACAAAAGCCACACTCCTCCATCAAATCCAAAGTGGAAATGCTTTCCAATGTGGTAGAACTCATTTCTGAATCACCTTTGGCATTGGGCGTGTGGACAGGAAGAGATCAGCTGGCCCATTGATCCTGCCCCAGAGCCATTTCTCTATTCTTGGTCTGCAAGCATTCATTGGCAAGGTCGGTGTTGATTGTCCAGCCCTAAATTACTTTAAGCAAGCTGCCCATTGCAGTAATGGCACACCCACAGTGCTTTCTCGTTCTATAGCAATGTGATACTATGGAGTTGTTTGCTCGACTTGATTGCTTCATTGCTGTGAAGTCTGGAGCCATGTATATGCTTTACATCATCTGCCTGCTCTGGTGGGATGCAAACTCATGCCTTTGGAATAACAGTTTCTGGATTACTCCTCCTGTAATATTACCTACCACTACTTGCTACTGTCCCCAGCTAAGTATAGCAATACCGAAGGGTCTGTTTCAGTGCTGTCCATCTGTGACTGTGACTCCAACTCTGCTGGCCCAACAACAAAAAAAAACATTTTTCATCAAGTGTTAAGGATAATCCTTATTTTTATTCTCAAATTGTATGCCTGATATTTAGTGCTCAGTGTGAAATCTGTGGCAAGTAACAGCCTATATAAACAGCTGTTGCCACGAGAGAAGCCAACATGTTCACACATGACTAACGGAAAAAAAACCTGTAGTTTGAAGATGCAAATCAAAACGAGTTTGTGATCGGTAACCTCAGCACTTTGTAACGCAAGAGTGGAGATCTAATGTTGAGCTGGAGAGATATTTGTTCTTTCGTTTTTTTGTTAATGATTTTACAACATTTGGAATTTTGCTAAGTGCTTAGTACCTGACCACCAGGAGAACGCCTGTCAACTTTTCGAAAAGCAAGCAGCTTTTCTGTCGAGCTCTTTAACATATTCGCTCTAACCAACTTAGGTTCTCACTCCACACCCTCCAGAGTCAATACCAACAACGTCACAGCGTGATCACATACTTTCCTAAAGAATTCCCACTTTCCAAGGTTGCGGCTGACTTCCACTCCACACAGTGAAGACACAACCGGAGTCTGGGCTCTCGGCAAGAAGAGTGTGTGTGGACACAAGGAATAAAAGCCAACTCTAACTCGTGACAACGAGGAGGCACAACATAAAACAGCCACTGAATACAGCACGTGAATGCGAGTGAGAGAAGACACTGCAATTGGAAGCTTCAATGTTGGACCATAAACAGCAGTTGGATGGGCTGGTGAGGGACCCCTACTCAACAATTCACTGGCATCCAAATGCTGCAAACAAAGAGATGGGCAATTTCCCAAATCTAAGTGAAAGCTTACCGAAATCTCTCAATCCCCCTAATGCAAGGACACAGAGGCAGCAAAACACAGGATGTTCCTTACCCTAAGTGTTCATTTGTTCTGAGCTGACAGGGACAGTAGAAGATGTCTAGTGCCACCAAAACTAATAATCCCAAAGAGGGCACAACTCAAAAAAGGATTGTCCAGGTGGTGACAGATTGTTCTGAAAATTTTAAACCAGCCAAAGCCAGGTGGCACAGTGGCTCAGGCATTCTGATTCAAAACCCTGCATTGCCCACAAATCACAGAGACAAACCTCCCTTTCATACCAGCACTCACCCGAAGTGTTTTGTTTTCACCTCAAATCAGAGTGACAAGTGGACCATTAAGTTAATCTTTCAGATGCTTATCTGCTATTTCCACAGATGCTGACTGCACCACTGAGCACTTCCAATTTTCAGCAGTGCTTTTCATTTGCAAGATTTCTTTCAGCAACTAGCTAAAAGTGGAGACCTCAGGAAATTTTAGTAGATGCACCACAGAAAGCATCCATTCCTGATGTTTTCTATGGCAACACAGCCCAGTCCATCACATAAACCAATCTTCCATCCATCCATTGACTCCATCTACACTTCCCACTACCTAGGGAAGACAGCCAACATCAAAGACCCCTCCCACCCCACTTATAGTCTCTCCCAACCTCTTCCATCGGGCAGAAGATACAAAAGCTTAAGTACACATACCAACAGGTTCAAGAACAGCTTCTTTCCCGTTGTTGTTAGACTTCTGAACGGAGCACTCAAATTTCAAATCTAATGTTGAACCCACTCTTTGTGCACCTTTTATGCAACCGTAACACTCTATTCCATTACAGTCATGTACTTTATATGGTATGGTCTGCCTGGTACTGCACGCAAACGTTTCACTGTATCTGGGTACATGACAATACAAAAATCAAATAGTGCTATTTTAAACTTTCTTACATTCTATTTAAAGCTTTCATTGCAAAAGAAACCCCATGACTTACTTCTGCTACATCTTGATGAAATCCCAGTAATGACATTGCAAATTAAAATCAACCAAAGCAGCTAACAACAGATTGAGATCAATGACAAGGAGCAGGGGGTGGGGAGATGGTCACTGTTAACCAGTTTCTCAGTAAACCGTTCTACCTGATGGCTCTTGAACAGCATCGACTCCAATTATGAACATGGTAATCCCCGAGGAATGGCAGAAAGTCAAATTTTATATCCATCTGACAATGGGTAGCAATTAATTATTCAAAATGAATATCTTAAATTCAAGCTGCTAAAGCTTAGAATGGGACAGTTGTATTCTACAGATATCAATATCTTCTGATTCTCAGATTTTTTTCTCAGCCATACACTTCCACAGAGGAAGCAAAATCTGATGCATTCAGATGACAAGATGCTATTAGAAAGCTGCACCCAAAACAAAACATTATTGCCATCAGACTTCAGCCCTGGAGCTTTTAAAATGACAAGGCCTTGTTAAAATAACTGGTTCTGTGGGCTGGCACAAGTAAGTTGTACATTACGGACTAGGTTAAGAAAGATACTTACCGATGAGGCTGAAGCATTCCCGGTTTGAAAGACGTGATAGGTGACAAAGCAGACTTAAAACAGCTCAGATTTTCTTCAAGTTAAGTATTAACCCAACGCACCAAAATTTCTCTCTAATAAACAATTGCTGCCCGATCTATGTATTTCCCAGCAATTTATATTATCTCAGACTTTGCTTCTGCTCTTAGTCCACATTTTCTGCATTATGATTTGTTTCTGTGGGTGTGGGGACCTGGCTCTTAAACGAAAACCCCCGATTGCTGAAGAAATGCCCCGGGATCATCCATTCCTGGCAGCTGCAGAGCGTACTGGACTGGCAATAGGATGAAGCAGTTGTTCCTGTCTACCTCCAGGGGACGCTCAGGGGGGCCCAAACAAAGGCAGGTCCTGGAAGGCATTTGGACTTAGACTATTCATACACATTAAACTCCACCTAAGTGTTAGCAGTCTTTGGGTAGCTCTGGATCCCAGTGGGGTTAGATAAGCCATTTCAGGCAGAACAATAAAAATTGATTGGAACCAAATTAGTCAATACAACTTGCACTGATTGCTATTGTGCAATAAACCACATTTTGGACACTATTTGTCCTATGTTTTAGAAACAAAGAGGAAAGAAGGGAAAAAAAAACTGATCTGGGGGATAAAACCAGATGCTAGCTTGGGAGAAGGCTTGCTTGCAGCTCAGTGGTAGTGTCCCTACCTCAGGGGATGGGGAAAGGTGGAGGAAATTAAACAGACCCAGAGGGCTTTTGTCGTGCAGGGGTAGTATCTCTTCCCTAGGAAGGAGAGGCCTGGGTTCAAGTCCCTCCTGTTCCAGAGGGGTGTAACAACATTTCTGAACAGTTTGATTACAAAAATAGGTTAAATTTAAAAAAAATCTTTCACAGGGATGGATCAAATAAACAGAAAAACAAACAAACTATATCTTGTTTAGATAAAGCATATCTTGTTAAAGACTCACCCATGGTCTATCCTCTACCATCCCTAACAAGCAAAAAAAGGCCCTTAGATATAGTATGGGAGTTCTCTTTCCTTCTTTCTAAGGAACTGCTCAGCACAGAGACAGAGACAATTTGAGGTAGTATTGCACCCAGCGACCAGACTGTTTATTTCCTGGCATTGGAGAAGAGGATTTGGTCTGGACAAAGCTTGGTGCACTTTTTCAAATAGTCTCTCGCTGGCTTTTAACATCAGTGAACGCCTGGAAACAGAAAAGGTTTCACAGCGTGATCTAAAGAGCACTGCCTTACAGCACAGCTCTATCTCTGGAGGAAGGTATACTAACCGAGGTGGTATGCCCGGACTCTTGAAAAGGAGGTGGCACTATACCGGGGACAGAGCTGCTGAGTAGAACTGCTACTGAGTGAGGGGGGGGGGAAATTAACCAGCTTCTTGTTTTTACTGCCCCTCCTATAGTGTAAATTGCCAATGTGTGGCTCATCTTCCAGGGCTAATTGAAAAGCATTTTTAAATCTTCTGGGTTTAGAAGTGAAACGATGGAACACTAGATTAAAAAGCAATTCTGGTCTGCTGTGAAATTGGGTGTTCACTAGTTAAAATAAATAGGTCACTGCTGATTAATATAAGATGGACAGGAGTACATGAAGTCATGTACTTAAAAGTCACAGCAGGTGATAAAAAGGTCAGACTCTAGTAGTCATGTTTATCTTCCTTGATGTTGATGAGACCCATACTGATCCCAAGTCCTAGTCTGTTCTTTACTGCTGTACAATGTGCAGCATCAACTCGTTACTATCTTTGTTGGTACAGTCAGTTCTGCTATAACGTGATCGTTGCGTTCATGTGCAACCCTGTATTATAGAAAAATCACGCTTTAGAAACAGTACTTAAAATATCGGCAATGTAATCACATCACAGCTAACACATTTTAAAACTTTATGCTGTAGAAACAGCGTCTCCAATTCATCAATTGCATTACAGTGAATTGGCATTGACGAAACAAGTTATAATAGAATGACCTGGTTGAAATATTGACAATAACACTGTTGTAGGTCAAATCTCAAACAATGAGACAGAAGACAGGAAACAGATTCAGTACATAGCAGCATGGTGTAAAGACAACAAGCTCCCCAGCAACAGCAGCAAAACTAAGGAGCTGGTCAGTGACTTCAGGAAGCAGAGTGGAGGGCACTGCATCAATGGTGGAGTGAGTCAACAGCATCAAGTTCCTGGGAGTGATGCTCCTGAATAATCTGTCCTGGTACACCCACATCGATGTGATGGTCAACAAAGCACAATGTCTCAACTTCCTCAGGAGGCTAAGGAAATGCAACATGTCCCCAAGGACTCTTACCAATTTTTATTGATGCACCAGAGAAAGCATCCTATCCGGATGTATCACATCGTGGTATGGCAACGGGGCTTCCCAAGACCGCGAGAAACTACAGATTCATGAACACAGTCTGTCACGCAAATCAGCCTTTATTCCATCGACTCCGTCTATACCTCATGCCTCAGGAAAGCAGTGAATATTGAAGACCTCTCCCCTCCTGGTTATACTTTCCTCCATCGGGCAGAAGATATAAAAGTTTGAATACGGGAATCAACGGATTCAAGAACAGCTTCTTCCTCGCTGTTATCAGCCTTTTGAATGAACCTTTCAAATGCTAATTCTGATCTCTGTCCACACCTTCTCTGCAGCTGTAACTCTGGATTCTGCACTCTATCTGCGTGTACAGCATGCAAAACACACTTCACTGCTTTGGTACACGTGATAACAATAAATCAGACTCAAACGCGCTTAGAAAGTGGAAAGCATGGTATTAAAAAAGAATTAGTCAAGTTCTAGCGTTTGATCTATCGCCTTGACTGGAAACGTTTTAAAGCAAAAGGAGGTAGCAATTGGAATGATGCCCAGTGCATCCAAACTGGGAGGTAAATGGGGGAAACGTAGAAATCTCATCCACAAGGTCTTGCCTCTAACCCTGTAACCTCTACACATATAGACGGTCAAACCAAATGCAGTCATCATGGACTCTCAGACAACCAACCTACAACACCACTTAGTCACACACAAAAGTGAGACAGTCAGAAAGGAACTAAAGATCTAGTCTGGTCTCAGTCATATGCTCACACAGAGGGAATGGGGAAGCTGGACGATGTAAGGTGGAAGTGTAAAGTATATCTATATTTCTGTAAATATAAGCAGCATCCAAATCAAAACCTTCTGCTTTGATTCTACTGGCTAACACCTTGACTGGCATGAAATACTTGAGCTAAACCGGGCTGTACCCAATATTTCATCCTCAAAGTACAAATATAGAATCTTCAATTTTTTTCAGTGCAGAATGGGGCCATCTGGTCCATTGTCTGCATCAGTTTGTCAAATAAGCAACTCACTTAGCACCATGCTTAGAACACCACACTCCATCCCAAACCACAACCATCTCCCCATAATCCTCCACGATTCTTCCTTTTCAGATAACTGTCCAATATCTATCCAAAGCCTCAATGGAACTTACCACCACTACACTCAGGCAGTAAAGACCAGACCCTGATAACTTACTGCATGGATGTTCTTCCTACTTTTGCTTCTTTGTAGCTATTTCAGTGCCCTGATGTTCTTGATCACTGGTTAGGAGTGGAAAGAGTTCTTCCCTCCCCATCCTGCTCAGAGCCCCTCATGGCTCGGAATAGCTTTATCAAACTCACCCAAAACTGTCCTAAATTCCCTAACATAGCCTCATAACTGAAGTCCCTCAACCTAAAACCATTCGAGTGATTTTTTTTTTGTTCTACACCTGGAACAAACTCTATTTTTGTAACTATTACAAATGGCTCAGGCTCTCACACTGCTTTAATGAGGGAGACACATTTTTTAGTTAAGGCAAGAAATTGAATTTGCAGGAACGCACTAAAGTTGCTGAAAATCATGGCCCCCCCCTAAACACACACATACACAGCCAATTATATTGTACATATCATAGTGCACCGACAGCTAAGGGTGTTTTGCTACTGAATGAAGTACTATGATGTCAGGAATTCCTGTGACTTGTAGATTTGTCGGCTGATACCAGTCCCTTTGTGGGCACTAGGTAATTTAAACCCAGCCAGAAGTTCACATTCTGGGACCCACAGGGATCCAATGGTATGGATTTCATATCCCTACCTCATCTGTGCTATAGGGATAAAGTAGGTCTCTACATCTGCTCGTTACTGGCCTGAATACACCTTTGGAGGAAGTAATGATTACTGAGAAATCACTTCAAATGTGTGTGTGTGTGTGTGTGTGTGTCTCTCTCTCTCTCTGGCTGGCTGCCAGGAAGTAATGCAGCAAAGAGAGAAGTTTCTGTCTACGTGGTCACTGGTAAATACAAGCCTGCAATAGTCTATCGTAACTGTTTTAAAAACCCACAATCAGACTTTTCAACCAACCCTACCTTCCAAGGTGGAAATACCTTCGCCGTAAAATCAAATATACTGGCTCAACACATCTTCCTCATCAGATGAGGCTAAAGGATGATCAATAAGGCTTTCTGTCCCACAACAGGGGACACTACTACAGTGTCCCAAGAGCCCACTGCCCAGGGCTCCCATCCAAAAATTAAACACTTTTTTCCCCTCTTAAATGACACTCCTTGACACATGTCCAACATGTAACTAAAACTCAACTGCAGCAAACACAGCCTTGATAAAAAGGCCACCAATTCAGACACATTCTATTCCGTCAATATAGTTGAGAGAAGAGATCTGGAGATTGGAAAAGTGAGGAAAATTTTGATGTTTGTAGATTTGCTTCCGATTATCCCTGAAATGGACGTGGGAAGGAGGGAAGAGAGTGAGAGTGGGTGTGGAGGATGGAAACAATAAACATACATTTCTTAGTCGGTCTAGATTTCATGTTCACAAAGTGCTGAGTCAGAGGAAGTGAGGCAACTGCTGCAGACTGTTTGTCATAAAATTCTGTACGAACTGTAATCTCCTCCTTAGATGATCATTTGAGTGGTTCCACAATTCCAGAGATACTAGGAGCCCTTGGCCAGGTAACTTTTCTCCCCATCAGAGTTCAAGTGGTAGAAGGTGATTGAATCATAAATGCAGTACAGCCAAATGTTTCATCCTATTCTTAGCTCAGACCCAAAGGGGTAATCGTACAATTGGCTAACGTCACTGGACTAATTCTGGGCACTTGTAGCACAGTGGTAGTGTCCCTAGCTATGGGGTAGAAGGCCTGGGTTCAGGTCCTACTTGCGCTAGAGGTGTATCATAACATCTCTGAACAGATTGATTAAAACATCTATGAGACTAATGCTCTGGAGTTAAGGTACACAGGAGGAATTTAAATTCCAGTTTTATTTCTAAAACTGAAAAAATGCAAGTTGCAATAATGGTCATAAACTGGTGTCAAAACCCCATCTGGACCACTAATATGCCGAGTAGTACATCACCATTCTAATTCTGTCTGATCTACATGGGACTCCAGATATACATTAAAGTTACAAATTTCATCCACCCTCTCCTCATGCATAGATAGAAGGCAAGGTTAAAAAAAAACACTTGGGTGCAGCCAAGCCATAAACAGGCAGAGTGTGTTCATCATCCGCAAGCAAATGCCAATGGGAAGGCTAGAGTTGTAAGAGTTGTACAGTGCTCCAGGTCCAAAGTGGGATGTGCACACAGGATTTGGTAAAGTGCACACAAGCCAATTACCAGGAAGATAGATTGCAAGGTTAGGTGAATTGGCCATGCTAAATTGCCCATCGTGTAATGTAGGGGAATGGATCTGGGTGGGTTGCTCGTCGGCAGGTCGTTGTGGACTTGTTGGGCCGAAGGGCCTGTTTCCACACTAAGTAATCTCATCTAATCTAATCTACCTGCCCCACTCAGCCTTGCATGTTTGTTCCCAATGGCTTGACACATCCATGTACTAAAGAGCAGCAGAAGGCAATTTGGTCCCTCAAACAAGATCATAACAAATTGGATTGTGGCATCAATCCATTCTCCTGTTTACCCTAAATTGCCTTAGATTCCTTTCATTCAAGGAAGCAAGACAGTTGCTTCGCCCCCCCCACCCCCCCCACCCACAGAGGGTGGTGTGTGTATGGAATGAGTTGCCAGAGGAAGTGGAGGAGGCTGATACAATTGCAACATTTAAAAGGCATCTGGATGGGTATATGAATAGGAAGAGTTTAGTGCTGGCAAATGGGACTAGATTAGATTGGGATATCTGGTCAGTAACGACGAGTTGGACTGAAGGATCAGTTTCTGTGCTGTACATCTCTATGACTCCATGACTAATTGGTCTCCCTTGATTTTAAAGATATTCAACGGCCTCTACCTCTACCACCCCCTTCCCCAGACTCAAATACTTTGCTTTGTGACTTAAATGACTATTTAGAAAGGCTGTGCAGTAGTTGTAATCCTCCTTGTGTGATGAACATCTCTTCAGTATCCACCTCATCCAGTCATCCAGAGATCGTATGATTTAATAAGATCATCCCTTATTCTTATAAAACCTCTAAATGGACACAGGCCTGTCCTCGAGACAAGACAACAGGATATGCAGTCTCCTGCACTAGATGATCTGTGCCACATGCTGTCCCCAGCAGCTGGGCCTGGATAACCTTCAGTTCCGGTTTGAACGCCATCTCTTCTGCCACACCTCATAAAAACTGCTTTTCTTTGTGCAGCTGAGAAAAGGTGGCTGGAAACCAGCTTTCTGCCCCCTCACTGTGAGCTGCGTGCCCGCTAACCCACATTACCTTCACCTGGTTTGGCCACTGCCATGACACCACAAGCAAACACTGCTGGCATCAAGTGCCACAAACTAGGTGCACGTTTTCCAGGATACAGGGGGTACAGTTTAGCAGGACGTGGTCTGGTTTGGAAGGTATTATCTAGGAGGAGAAATTAGAGAAACTTGGTTTGTTTTCATTAGAACAAAGGATGAGAGGCGACCTGATAGAAATGGGTAGAAAGAGGTAAAAATGGGCAAGTTTAAAAGGAGATGATACAGTTAGGTTTCTGAAAACAAATATGGAGGGTGGCAAGTGTCTGGAATGCACTGCCAGGCATAGTGATGGGGGCAGATACAATAGCAACATTTAACAGGCATCTTGACAGGGACTAGCGGCATACAGACAGCACTGAGTTAAAAGCTTTCAAAAGTTTAGACAAGTGTCCGATCAATGCAGTATGAGTGGGCCGAAGGGCCTGTTCCTGCTCCTTTATGTGCTTTGTAGAAATGTTGGCCTAGCCAAAGCCTGCACCTCCGATTCAATTTAAAACTCCTACAGCATGGACTGGAGATACACTCCACATACTAACTGCAGTCCTGGCAACTTGAAAACAAATAGAGTTTTTATTACAAACAAAGTGTTGGAGAAACTCAACAGGTCTGGGAGCATGGCACTCCCCCTGGGGCATGGAGTGGGCCGGTGGAGCCCAGAGAGGGGCACTCTCCCTGGGGCCCAGAGCACGGCACTCCCCCTGGGGCATGGAGTGGGCCGGTGGAGCCCAGAGCAGGGTATGGAGTGGGCCGGTGGAGCCCAGAGTGGGGCACTCTCCCTGGGGCCCAGAGCGGGGCACTCCCCCTGGGGCATGGAGTGGGCCGGTGGAGCTAGAGCAGGGCACTCTCCCGGGGGCAGTATGCTGTAGCTGCAGAGAAGGAAAAGTTGGAGTCTCTAAGTTACCTTTATTTTATTCTGTGAATAGCACTTATGTATGAGTGATGGCACGCACTTTTCACTATTTTATATTGAATGCATATGACAATAAAAAGGATATTCTAATCCTAATTCCACAAAACCCCAACATGAGCTTTAAAGAATATCATATCCGAGATGGATCTGTTCTATTTATTCCAGGATGGCATTTGAGTCTTCAGGCCACAAATCTCAGGCTCCCAGTAGGTTCAATTCTCATTAGCAGATCTTAGTCAGGGCAACGACAGGGTCACTACAACTAACTAGCTGCCAAGGGCAGGAATTAATTAGCATTCCTCAATCTAGTCACCTGTACTGAGAACAGAAAGCATTTGGAAGGCAGCTGAAGACACGAGCAGGATATACTGTACAGCTGGAAGGCCTCAGCCTATACACTGGGAAATAAGTAGGGTCCCAGAGCTTCTCAGCCTTTTGGCTAAGATCAAGTGTCTGTTCTTATCAGGACGGGGGTCGAGTTGCGAGTCATCAGAGCTAGTGGAGATCATCGCTGGATTGCGATCGTGATTGGATGTTGGAGGATCGTTTGGTTGTGCTGACCTGCTATTGGTGGATCTTCATGCTGGCTTCAGCCTAACGCCAATTCAGGGACCAGCCAACCTCAGAGCTATGGCC
>NC_057743.1:18047410-18081642 GCF_004010195.1 Chiloscyllium plagiosum | reverse complement strand
CGCAGTCATTTGGGCTCTGCTGGCGTCTGGGCTCAATGTAGTCGCACCAACCTGTGAATACGAATGATCACCCTGTTTCGATACGCAAAGAAATGGAATGTTTACAGAATGATGACATGTCCAATTGTATAGATTAAATATATATGAATAAAGTATATTTTTGAAATAAAAAAAATAAGTAGGGTCCCAGAGCTGTGATCCTCTGACAGTCCCATCGTCAGACACAGAACTGGACGGTGTGGACCCTTGCCTTGGCTCAATGACACCAGAGCAGGTAAATGACCCCAGTGAGAGCCTGGATAGCTACCTCAGCCCAGCGAGGGTCCAGCAGTTCATGCTCACCATGGGGATGCAGACAGCTACCCCAGAGACAGGACAGTCAAATGGACAACGGTAACCCCATAAACTGGGGGTTAAAGAAGTTTTCTTTGCTATCGTATAACAGTGCACCCACTCAGTAGTTGGGTTCCGCTGAAGCCACAGCTAAATACTAAGAGACTGGATGGTTAATAAAGGGAACTGTAAATAGGATAACTGTAAATTCGATTAATTCAATCTGTTCTTTGTAATGTTAAGACATGCAATGTATATATCTATGAACGACAGGACAAATTGTACAAGTACCAAAGATTTATTTCTATGAATAAAGTATATTTTGAAATAAAAAAAGCAGGGTCCCATGGGTAAGGTAAGGAGGTGACAGTGGCTAGCACCCCTCCCATAAAAACTAAGAGCTGCAACGACTGGAATCCTGAAACAAAAAAAAAACAGAAAGCACAGGAAATACTCAGTCTGACAGGATTTGTTGAAATAAAAACAGAAGTGTCACTGGATTTGAAACTTGAATTCAGATTTCTCTTCAGATACTGCTAGACCAGAGTTTCTCCAGCAAGCTCTGTTCTTGTTCCTAAAATCAAATCCTTGAGAGAAAGAAGAGGGGAGAAGAACATTGGTTTTAAAAAAAAGTTTAAACAAGCAGATGACTTGAAGTTGGATCAGAGCCATCTCAGACTTTGCTCCAAGTCTTGGAGGAGCTCAAAATTCTGGCAACTCTTCGGTTCTGAACAAAGAGAAAGAAATCAGAGCCCAGCAGGTGGCTCACCAGTCCTGGACAGCCAGCTCATGCTGGTGAGAAACCAATGAAAGATATTTGCATGTTAATGGAACTATATCTCAGCAACCTCACACATCTCACATACAAATGAAGCACTTTGAAACGTGCTGATTATTCAGAAGGTGAATGCTGCAGCCCTTTTGCACACAGTAGTTTCTTTGGCAGTAATGAAATGAATGACCAATTACAGGTCCCACTCAAATAATCCATGCTCATCAGGGGCAGCCCTCAATGGAGTTAATCGCTGTTTGACGTTTCCTTTCCAAGCCTATACTCACCTTGCCTACAGCTCCATGTTTGACTACCGCCAAAAGGATGGGAATAGCCTTCAATAGAGTCACAAATCAGGGTGACTGTGATACACTACCCTGTTCACGTTCTTCAATCTGTCAGCAGCTATTGATGCAGCTTACCACACAATTCCCTATTGTTCAGTTAAATGGAACTATTCTTGCCAAGTTTCACGCTTGTCTATTCTGTCATAGCAAGACCAGAAATGGTTTCTCATCCCACACTGGGGCTCCCCAACTACTTATCTGTAGTATTTCATTCTCATCTACCAAAACCAATTTCAGGTCCTGCACATACAGAACTCTGCCTCACCCCATCTCTCTCAGCTACCACACTATCTGGCCTTCAGCACAGCAGTAGAAAATGACCAACTAATTGCGGGGAAAATGGAAACCATTGTCCTCACTTTTGGCCACTAAGTTGGTTTCTTAGTGGTTGACTTCAACCCTGTCGCCCACTTCAAACTTCGTAAAACCTCCCCATCAACTACTGAAACCCTCACTTTCCATAGTCTGCAGACTCAATACTCTGCTCGCTAGTGTTTCACCCTGAACCCAGCGTAAGCGGGAGCTCATTGCATAACTTAGGATACGGTAGCAGAATTTTCAAAGTCCCATTCACCCACCGACCTACCTTGGCTCTTGATCCAGCTAAACAACTTGCACTTGTACAGTGCCTATAACACAACAAAATGGCCCAAAGCATTTCATAGGAGTACTATAAACGTACTGGAACAAAACAACATCCTAGGAATCACAGCAGGTCAGGCAGCATCCGTGGAGAGAGAGCAAGCTCATGTTTCGAGTCTAGGTGACTTTTCTTCAGAGCTGACATGGGCTCACCTAGACTGAACTCTAGATTTGCTGTCTCTCCACGGATGCTGCCTGACCCACTGATTTCCAGCATTTTAAAATTTTCAGTTAGATTCCAGCATCTGCAGTATTTTGCTCCTACATAGTACAACACTGAGCTAGGTAATGAGATATTATGACAACAGATTTTTGAGAGCAGCATCTTAAAGGAAGATGATGGGCGGCACGGTGGTTAGCACTGCTGCTTCACAGCACCAGGGACCCGGGTTCAATTCCTGACTCAGTCAACTGTCTGTGTGGAGTTTGCACATTCTCCCAATGTCTGTGTGGGTTTCCTCCGGATGCTCTGGTTTCCTCCCACAGTCCAAGGATGTGCAGGTTAGGTGAATTGGCCATGCTAAATTGCCCGTAGTGTTAGGTGCATTAGTCAGGGGTAAATGTAGGGGAATGGGTCTGGGTTGGTTGCCCTTCGGAGGGTTGGTATGGACTTGTTGGGCCGAAAGGCCTGTTTCCACACTGTAGGGAATCTAATCTAATCTAAAACAAGGAGAGATTTTCAGAACTTGAAGGTCTAGGCAACAGAGCAGGTTAGAAGAGCTCAGCCCTCCACATCTCCAACAGCCCTGCAAGTCTTCCTCTATGTCAGTTCTCGAGAACCCTGACGTTAATCACTCCACCCACTGAGGGGGGGCACATTCCAAAAGACCAGAGCAGAACTGGGATGGTCAAGGGTCACTGGTCAATGCTATTTGTTTCCTCCCGACAGACCTGCTGAGCTTCACTAGCATTTTGTTTTTGATTTCTAGAATTCGCAGTCCTTCGATTTCCTTTTAAATTTCCAACACATTCAGCTGACGACACTGACCTCTGGAAATCCTCCACAAACCTGTTTACCTCAATTCCCTCCTTGTAAACTCACCTCAAAAAAAAACCCTCAACTCCAACTGAGTGTTTGGTCAGTGAGCATCTTACACAGCTCAGTATCAAACATTGTTTGAAATCTCACCTGTGAAGTACCTGGGGATATTTTACTACATAAAAGGCACTATATAAAAGATACCTTTGTCATCATTTCCCATTTTGTACCACTTATAAATCACACCCCACATTCTGGGCAGGGAGAATCTTCCTTTCAGCAGATTTGCCACAAGTCTTTGATTCCTCAGCAATTTCACATCAGCAGGCAACTGCTCAAAGTGCACAGACTGAAATACTTGGGAATTAGCTTGACATCTGATACCCTAAAAAAAAACTTATGTCAATGGCTGGTTCAATTCTTAAAGAGTGGAGTTTCTCTTCCCTCTGTCCTTGATTGACCGCAACACAAACACTCCCACAAGAGATTGGGGGACACCACAATTTATAAATTTGGTCATCTTGGTTGAAGGGAAAAATATTAAACTAACTTACTCCTCTGCTAACCGGGTTATGGAATCTTTCAACCTCACCTGGACAGGCTGGAGACACCATGGTTTCAATAGCTCCCAGCAGAACACTTCCCTCAGTACTATGCCAGTGAGACAGCCTGGGTTACAGAGAGTTGAGTGGAATGCTCACCTACACATCCTGAATGCATGGACATTCCTTTGGCCAATTGAGTGGGCAAGGTGGGGAAGGAAGTAAGTGGTACTTTGACTTGAGGGGGTATCTGGCCACAACAGAATTTTAAAAAAATAATCAATACACAATCATTGTGGAGATGCCGACCTGTCTTCCCATTAATGTTCTCCTTCTGGGTGTCGAAGCACCAACGGCAACATTGTATTCAATAAAGTGTTCATCCTCCTGGTCTAGAGTAGCATTCATTACCATCGAGCCAGGGACCAATCCCAGGTTTAATAGGAAGTTCAGAAGACTATGTCAGGGGTAGCACCACACACATACTGGAGGAGATGCCAACTGAAGGAGCACTTCAGGGCTGGAAACAGCAAATGCTGGAGATCACAGTGGGTCAGACAGCATCCAGAGAGAGAGAGAGCAAGTTAACGTTGACTCTAGATGAATCTTCTTCAGAGCAATTCAGGGCTGTGTACATACTGCTTCTGCATACTTTGCTTAAGAGTTAAGCAATTCCACAACCAACAGGCTGGATCAAGGCCCTGAACCCCTGCCTTATATCTAGTCATTAGTGTCAGAGGATATCAAGAATTAACAGGAGAAGGAGCTCCACAAAAAGCCCCCCCTTTAGTGACAGATCCTGACATGCAAGTAAATAGACAAGGCAGAACCATTCACAACCACACTGATACTATGGGTCCAGACAATATCCCCAGTCATGGTACTTAAGACACATGCTCCAGAAGTAGGTGCACTTCTAACCAAGCTGTTGGGTCTACAGGCGCTGTGAGGCAGCAGTGCTAACCACTGGGCCACCGTGCCGCCCCAGACAATATCCCCAGTCATGGTACTTAAGACACATGCTCCAGAAGTAGGTGCACTTCTAACCAAGCTGTTCCAGTTCACTACAACATTGGCAAACAATTTGTTTTACTTTGGGTAGATGCTAATGTCCTGACAATAAAAAGGAAGGCAAATTCACTTCAGTGAATTACTGACACCCCGAACACTTAAACAAACAGAATGAAGGTGTCATCAACAGTGCTGATGCATCAATATTCTGTACAGGGTCACTCCGTTCAAGACCTCAGTCCAAACAAAGGAGCCGAAATCAGAGGACAGAGACACACAGACACACCGTATCTGATCATGAGTGGTATCAAGGAGTCCAAGGAAATCAGTGTGAATCAGTAGAAAACTGCCTGGAGTAACATGGTGCATGAAGAAAGTTGGTAGTGCTTGTTGGAGGCCATACTTCTTGGTCTGAGAACATCGCTGCCAGAGTTACACAAGGAACTGACCTAGGTCCAGCATTCATAAATGCAAAATACCAGAGGTCAGGATGTGTTTGCTGACTATGGTTGCATTCTGTTCCATTCACAAACCCTGAGATAATGAAGCAGTAAACACCTACACAAAATCTAGGTTTGGGTTGATGTGGCATTAAGTGAATGCTACTTGCTGACAGGGCTAACTACTTTCCCTTGATATTCAACATTATCACCAAACTCCCACAGCAAATATTCCAAGTCCGACAGTTAGACAGAACCTTAACTTTCACATATTGTTGAAAGGGCAACTAGGAGACTGGGAATTGTGAGGTAATATGGAAGATCTTGTCTTCCCAAAGCCTGCCCACCACCTTTAAAGGCACAAGTCAGGAGCGTGGTGGAATACTGTCCAATTCCCTGGATGAGATGCAGGATCGACACTCAAGGAGCTTAACCACCCATGACAAAAACAGCCCACTCCATCACCACCTTCTTCAACACCTCTAACCATTCACTGTCTGCACCACAGGCAGTGACTGAACACCATCGACAAAGATGCCATGTAGCAACTCACCAAAGCTCTTTCAACCACATCTTCCATTCCCACCATCTCTACCACCTAGAAGGGCATGGAAACACCACCAATTGCAAGTTTCCTTTCAAGCCACTCAGTTTCCTCAAATGCAACTCCATTGCTGTTCCTTTGCTGTTGTTGGGTTTGTTTTTAATTTCAAAAATATACTTTATTCATGAATTACTTACAAGTTGTGGTGTTTAAATCTCAGAACATTCTGCCTAACAGCACTGTGGGCGTACCTTCACCACACAGACTACAGCAATTCCAAAAGGCGGCTCACCATTACCTTCTCAAGGACAATTAGAAATGGACAATAACACAGGCTTAGCCAATAAACACAGGCTTAGCCAACAATGCAGACTTTCAGTAAGTTACTGAGAACATGATTGTAACAGTGAGAGGCAGTATGAGTAATCGTGCAGCCATTTCCTCCTCCATGTCTATCTGCACATAACTTGAACTTAGAATGGGGATAAATTGTGTGTCCTATGCATGAGTTAATGTCACACTACAGGTGACCATGCTACACTATATGCTCTCACACACACACACACACAAAAATTGATGCGGTGAATTTGTATTTGCAGATTCATTCTATTTTGTTCAAAAAGCACACAATCGGTAGGCAGCCAATGTGACATTTTATAAATTCCTACTTTGGAAATAGAACCAGTCGAACTCCAGGTTGGGAAAGAGGCAGACTTTAATCTCACACCTTTAATGCATTGTCCGAGAGGAGATGTCACTTTTTTTCATACTGATAAAACCTGAAGTTAGCTCAAGAGCTGTAACTTAAAAGAAATTCTGGGATTTACATATTAATGAATCAAAATCTGCATCCCTATTCTAAGTGATTAAAGATTTAACAGCAATCTCGGTTTGTCTAACAGATCACATCAGTTGTATGACATTTGGACCTTTTACCATAAGGTCGGTGTCCTATGATCCTTCCCCACTAAAAACCTGATGAAGGAGCAGCGCTCCAAAAGCTTGCACTTCCAAATACACCTGTTGGACTATAACCTGATGTTGAGAGATTTTTCAAACTTTATCCACCCCAGTCCAACACCAGCCCCTCCACATCATGAACTAAAAAGAGCAGAATGAGAGAGTTGGTGAGTACCTGCAATAGCCATTGATAACTTGATATCTCTCAGGGATTACTTCAAAATATAGTTAAAAATCACAACACCAGGTTATAGTCCAATTATAGTGTAGCATAGTCACCTGTAGTGTGAAATGTACTCATGCATAGGACACAAAATTTATCCTCATTCTAAGTGATTAACTGCAATCTAGATTTGTCTCATACATCACAGCAGTTATATGACACTTTGATCTTTTACTTATAAATTGTGTCCTGTGATCCTGCCCCACTAGCTACCTGATGGAGGAGCAGCATTCTGAAAGCTAGTGCTTCCAATTAAACCTGTTGGACTATAACCTGGTGTCGTGTGATTTTTAACTTTGTACACCCCAGTCCAATACCGGCATCTCCAAATTCAAAATATTGGAGCTTCCAAAACAGAGTTGGGGGGTGGGTTCGTGTGATTTTTAACTTTGTACACCCCAGTCCAACACCAGCATCTCCAAATTCAAAATATTGGAGCTTCCAAAACAGAGTTGGGGGGTGGGTCAGGGTGGGGGGTGAGCCAGAACTTTGGGGCCCAAAGCTGAGGCAGTGACAGCTGTCACATAGCACCCACTGAGTTATAAACAACTGTGTCCCCTCTCCGACAAGCCCCTGCTCTCTCAGCACCACACCCACGCCTCCTCCAAACCCACTCCGCACTCTCACCAGAGGGCTCATGACAGATTCCAAACCTCAGAGTGGGACAAGGTCTGGGAAGTGCTGTTCCTGGAGCAAAGGAACTGGGTGGGGAAAGGACAAGATGAGTTGCTAAAACAAAAATAAGCACAGCCACCCCAAATAAAATTAAGAACCAAACTGAAAATCAAAACAGATGCAGAAAAAAAATGACATTTTACTTCATTCAAAATTTCAAACCCATTCATTCAAATAATTTTAACAATGTAGGAGGAAGCCATTCCTGGACTAACCCTATGGATTGATAGCCCAAGGTGAATGATACCACTTAAAAGGCTGAGAAACTGAGGTGGACACAGATAAATGAAGTGCAGCTTTGCTGATTTTGTGGTTTTATGAATAAGCGCAAAAAAATCTGCAGTTTTGGAATTCGGCAAAAAGTCTTCAGAGAGACTGGAGTGAAAGGGGCGATGAGATCCACTGTATGAGGGACAAATGCCGGGCTGAAGGTAACAGGGTGGGTTAACAAGGGGGCTTCAGGAGATACAGCTCAAATGGATTCAGGTGAGGTCAGAGCACTCAGAAACCAACCGCCCATCAGAGAGTGATGTTGCAACAGGCAAGAAACCGCGAGAACAAAACAAAAAAGTTAAGAAACTCGGATCAGACGTTGTCAAACTTCATGTGAAACCATTAATTGTCTTTCGAAACGACGAAGGAGAGGAAACAAAACCGCCCCCTTCAAGAGTACAACCGGAAAAGTTTCCGACCTTACAGGAGAGTAAAACTGCCCAGAGCCTGAAACTTACAAAAGGAGGAGAGGGTTGGTTTGTACAACCTGCCCACCCGGAAATCTTCCCAAGTTTGAAAAGTTGGGAGAAACTTTTCTCCCCAAGCTGCCTTTCAAATTTTGCTTCCCTCTGTGACAGCTCCGATCTATACCCCCCTCCCCATTATTCACTCACCTTCCACTCCCATGTTGTGGAACCAAATTTCCGTTCGATATTCACCCTTGAAACCGTCTCCTCCCCAGCCCGCAGCAGCAATAGTTCACTTCAACGTTGCTATTAGTCTGGACTGGTTTAGGGCTCCACCTTCCCGCAGGGTCCTAACGCCCTCCCTGGACCTAAACCACGCCCAACTGCAGGAGAGATCGCTGTCTCCTCCTGCTGGCTAAAGAGGGACACTGCAAAAAGGAACTGAATCCGACGCAGGAGCAGAGATACACAGCAGGTCGCCTGTTGAAAGAAAGAGGCGCAATCTTGACAATAATTCCAAAAGCCTGCTCCAGTTTAAAAAAAAAACCCAGGGACGGAAAGCCTAATGACAAAGAGCACTACTTTCCCAGGAGGAATTCTGGGCGAACATTGCTCTCCTTGGGGTGGAGATGGGTGTATTTGGTAGTGAGGCTAAACTATGAAATAGGGAGAGAGTTTGCCAACTCTCCAGGGTATTTGCCTAAGAATGGTTTCTTTGAATTCATTCACGACATGGGCATCTCTGGCTAGTCCCCCATTTAGGCCAGAAGGGTGTAGGAGCAGAATTAGGCCATTCATCCCATCAAATCTACTCTGCCATTCGAACATGGGGGACAAATTTCTTAACCCCATTCTCCTGCCCTCTCCCTGGAAGCCATAATCACCTTATGAGTCAAGCACCTATCTAACTTTCTTTCAAATGACTCGGCCTCCACACCCCTTTGTGGCAATGAGTTCCACAGATTCTCTACCCTCTGGCTGAAGAAATTCCTCCTTATCTCAGTTGTCAAAGGTCATTTTTTCTCTCTGAGGCTGTGCAGCACCCCCCTCCAATTTATTATCAATTCCTAATCACCATCTGGGTGAAGGATTAAGTGTCAACCACAGTTTGGAGTCACATAAAAACCAGACCCCCTAAAGATGGGAGATATCCTTCTCTCAAGGACATTAGTGAATCAGATGGAATTTTATGATGATTAACCATGATTACATGGTCACCAAAAGGCTAATATTTTAACTTCAAATTTTTTAAAAATTGAATTCAGATTTCACCAAATGCCGTGGTGGGATTTAAATCCACATCCCTAGAACGTTAACTTGGGTCTCTGAAATACTCCACCAGTCAGTTTACTTCTTGCCACTGTCTCCCTGATGATAGACCACCAGGCCAGGCAGACCCAGGAAGAAAATAAAAAGAATTAAAACTATTCGGGGATGATTGAGTATTGACAATATCACTGGACTTATAATTCAGGGGGCTAGGCCAATGCTCTGGAGAAAACAAATTAAATCTCACTTCAACAGCGATGGGAATTAATTAGTAAACTGGGAATAAAACACTGGCTTCATTAATAATGACCACAAAACTTCTAATTATTATAAAACACATCAGATTTCCTATTGCCGCACAGGGGAGAAAATCTGCCACCCTAACCTGGTCTAGTCAACATGTGACTTCAAACCTACAGCAAGTCATTGACTCTTAAGCAGTCTCTGAAGCAATCTTACACACCCAGCAGTTGCATCGAACTGCTATAGCTAGCACTATGGCTCAATATGACAGCTCACAGATTCCTTTTCAACGGCAATTAAGGATGGTCAATAAATGTCGAAATCTCAGGAACAACTTTTATTTGTGTTTAATATGTGGTAACCTTCGCTTATTAAAATGAGACTGACGTTAAGGTAAGGAGGCTTTTAGATTGGCAGAGAGGAATCATCCTCTCTGGTTATTACTCGGCACTTTCCAATTGGCAAGGCGGTGCTGAAATTCAGAGTACTGTATGCATAGAGGTCATGGGAGTACATCCAGCTACAGCTGGCAACCTTAGCCAGTGGGATTGTGGTGGATGCAATTTATATGGACTACAGGAAAACCATTTACCAGGTACCACTAAGGAGATTATTTGTGAAGTTGAAGAGAGTGATAATTAGGGGATGGGTAGCTAATTATATTAAAAACTGTTAGAAAGGTCAAAAATAACAGAAGGTCTAACAAGAGCATTTTCTCAGATTGGTTAGAAGTAGGTAACAGTATTCCCATGGAGTTAATTCTGTGACCACTTAATTTCACTGCAACCATCAATGATTTAAAAATAAGGCAGAGAAAAACAGTCTATATAGTTGCAGACTAAACTAAAATAATATTTATAATCAGGTTTTGGTAAGATGGCAGAATGGTCTAAAAGTGGTAGATGGAATTCAACAATTTAATATAAGTAAATATGTTCTTTTTTAATTCCAATGCAGTATTTTACTTTGGAGGAGGAGGAACTAGGCCATAAGGAAGAGATTTAAGGACTTTGATTGATGTCATTAAAAGCAGTAACTGCTGGAGGTAAACAATGGAATGCTGAGTTTTCCGGTACAAAATATGAAATCTAAAAGGTGAGATGGAATGGTGAATCATTCAGGCACTACAGTAATGGGAGATATGTGCGTAGATAATAGGCATGACATTCAGGAAGTAGAGAGGCTACATGGCAGATTTCTCCAGCAGGCTGCCAGGAATGAGGAGGTACAAGTCACAACACAAGTGTGAAAAGCTGCAGGCAGGTTTCATCAGAACAAATGAGATTACTTGAAAGAGGTGTTTAAAATTTATGAAGGGTGGGGAACAGAGTAGATGTAACAGCCAGTTTACATGTCTAAAATGAGAGAACATAGATAAAAGATTAAACTTAAGAGAACAGGATACATTTTCTTTGCACAGAGGTTGTGAGGTTCTGAAGCTCAAGGTGGGAGTTAGTGATAGAGGGAGATATGTTGGTATTTAAGTATTTTGATTGGATAGGTGATTCAGAGAGGTGTAGGGAGATGGGAACAGAGCAGATATGGTATTAACTGCTGCTTCTGTGCACAATGGATAATACAAAACAAAGGGATTGAGTCAAAGGGATTGCTTTGTGGAGTGGTTTCCTTCTAAATCCTATGAATCCTTACCCTGTCCTTATCCGACTTTCAGTTTTGAAGGGGAAGGGTGGCTCTAAAAACACTAGTCGTAACTCAATAGAGTCTGGAGATTAAATTTGCATGACTCAGTTTTCAGAGCTCTAAACCCACCCCAGGAGCTGATTGTGAAATCAGGGCTGACAATCCTGAGGGAGTAATGCACTGCCAGAGCTGCTGGCCTGTGTGAGACATTAAACCAAGGCATCTTCTGTCCTTTCAGGTGACCATTAATGGCACTTCTCTCAAGGAAGACACAGGAGAGTTACCCCTGGTCAATATTCATCCCTCAGTCAACTCAAAAAAACCCAGATTATTTGTTGTTATTGTTTTGATGTGAGTCTGCAGTATGCAAATTGCCTGTTGCATTTCCTACAGTCCAGCTATGACTACACTTCAAACAGGACTTCATCTGACTGCAAACGATGGCTGTGAAAGGCACTATATAAATGCAAATCTTTTTTCCCTGGGTTGTCGTGCTCAATTCCAGTTTGGATATCTCAGAGACAGGGGGGTGTGTCCCTTTGAGCAGTTAAACTGATATGACAATCCTAAAGCATATCTCTTTCCCCTATGCCTGGCTGGCTGCATATTTTCCTGGATCAAACAGTGTGTTGAAACTGGCTGCTTCCAGACCTGTGATCACATCTCCCATTGTTAAAGAGATCCCCTGATAAATAATCACTAAACAATAATCTATATCCCTACCCTACATGGCTGATTACCAGATCTAATCTCACGACAAACGTAATCACTTTTATTGCAAACTATGCATCAGAAGAAGAGCAACGTTCAATTGTTCTGAGCGGCAGTGATTGTCAGGGGACATTACCAAGAAACGATTAAAGCAATTACCGCTTGAATTGATAGAGCACCTTCAATGTCAAAATGAAAGTCCCAGACTGGGCAGATGCTGAGTTAAAGGAGGAGAATTTCGGAAGGATGAACACAAGCTTGGGCAGAGGTAAAAACAGAAATTGCTGGAAACGCTCAACAGGTCTGGCAGATCTATGGAGAGAGATTAGAGTTAATGTTTCGGGTGAAGTGATGCTTCCTCAGAACCACTCTGAGGCAGGCTGACTGGACCCGAAATATTAATTTCAATTTCTCTCCGGCAATTTCTAATTTCCAGCATTGGCAGTTCTTTCGCTTAGGCCGGGGGTTGGGCTGTTTGAAAATGGATCTTAAAGGTGGAGAGATAATGGAATTTAAGGAGAGAATTTAAAAGCATGTGATCCAAGGAGATGACCAATGGAAGAGGGGTAGATCTACATGAGGTCAATGTCAGAGGGATTGTAAGTCTGGGGAAGGATAACTGTGATGGACCCATTAAAGGAGTTAAACACAGAGTTTAGGATTTTACACTTGAGGCACTGGGAGCCAGTGTAAATGCATAAGGTCGGAGACGTCTGGTGAACATTGTCAGTGCCTTCACCGGATTGTTTTAGTTTCAATGTACTTGGATTACTTTGTTAAGTGTTTCCTGGCAGACCATTCTCTCGGGCAGCTGGACACCAGGTTGGAACAGAGTTCCTGGATAGAGACTGGAGCTGATTGACAAACCAGGGGCTCATCATGATCCAGTCACAAGAACTATATTCATGTACTGTCTTCAGAGTCAGTGAGGGATGGTTCACTGGTGTCGATCAGCCAGAATTCAAGTGTCCAGGAGTTGCAATGTTTTTTATGTGCATTATTTGTATTTGTTAAAACATCACTGTAAAACAAAATTACAAATCAGGATGGCAAAAGTGACTTGGTAACCACGCTGACTGTTTCTGCACATCACCCATCACAGGCAGGTAATGGACCCTTAACCGACCATGGGAAGGGCTGATGAAGTCATTAATCACCTCTGCCAAGACTGTTTTCATCTGGCACTGCCCCTGTCTCCCTCCACCTCCCTGATTGCAATCACATCCACAGTCCCCTCCCTACCAACCCAACACAATCCACTTATCTGACAACCAGGGACCGAGTCTGCAGCTACCTGCCAGACAGTTGGGTGATTTAGTTGGGATTGGGCAGGAGACTCAGCCCCAGGCTGCAGATGAGGCCTGGCTTTACTTCACTCTGTGAGTTTGTCACCGACCCCCAACACTTCACTCTGCACTTATCACTGAGATAAAACTGAATGTAATGAGACTGACACAGTTTGGTATCGTTGTATTTATACATCTTTTATTTACATGAAGTACTGCTGAAATAACAAAGTAATGAATGCACATTAGACTAGTTAGGTCATAACAAGACAATGTTTCACCAGTACATGAGCAGCTCCATTGGGTCCCTTTATTTGCTCTCTGGATCAGAAAGCCTAAAGGTGCTGGCTCCTGGTGGGCAAGATGCCCTCCAACACCTCCACCTGGCAGCCAGTCCTCACTCCTCGGTTCAGCCAGTGAATGTGGGTAGGTTACTCAGTGCAGGCCTGGCCAAGTCTACCTTCACCCTGTATCCCCACCCAAGAGCTTTGTAGGAGAGGCAAATGGATCAACCGCTGGCTGACATCCACTGAGAACCTACTGTGGCTGAATACCAGGATCTGACTGTGTTGCTCAGTTCCCTACATCAGCAGAACCACTGGGGAGATGCCTTTTAGTTCTTTTTTTAATGTGAATTGTTAAGCACATTCTTAAGACATGTCATCATGGAAATAAAACTTGTCTTCACAAACTGCACAGAGTTAGCACCAAGCTCACCCTCACGATGAAGTGTAGTCGGGGTTAGAATAGATACTATACTATCTATGCTGCTCCAGTCAGGATCTCCCAGTTTAGAGAAAGCAAAGACCAGGGACAGCACATATTCCATTGACACAGAGTCAAGGCTGGTCCTGGAATAGGGGTGGTGAACAGTTAATATCCAACAGAAAGGTTTGAGAGGCTGCATAATATACTCCTGTTGCTCTGATTCCTCTGCTTATTGTGTGTACTGAGTTTGGACTGTATATCAAATCAGGAAGATTTGATGGTGAAATCAATGCATTAGAAATTTCTGTGGTCGTACACAAGACATGGAAGCCCTCAGGATCATTTGCAGTGATTGAATAAAGTTGCCTTTTCTGACCGTATGGGTCAGCGGGATCTTCACTTCCCATTTTAGGAGTCACTTTCCACCGGCATCTCTACTCACAAATGGTGACAAAGTAAACAATTTCGTTTTGATCGCTTTGGGGGTTTCTAATCTGTGTTCTGAGGATTACAAATAGTGATTATGTTCATTTTCTCTTTCAGTAAATCTGAAGCTGGCCTCAACACAAATGGACAAGTCTTGGACTCTCCAAGGATTTAGAATCGCAGAACCTGAGGATCGTGAGAGAGTAGGAGGAGGCCATTCAGCCCAGTGTACCTGGGAGGACTCACTGAATAAGCACTTCATCCAGCAACATACTCCTCCCCGCTCCCCCCCCCAATCTCCAAGACATTACTTCAAACAAAAATCAGAAAACCATCTTTAAAGAAGATTTGGAGATGCCGGTGTTGGACTGGGGTGGACAAAGTTAAAAATCACACAACACCAGGTTATAGTCCAACAGGTTTAATTGGAAGCACTAGCTTTCGGAGCGACGCTCCTTCATCAGATGTTGTGTGCCTTCAACCACCTGATGAAGGAGCAGCGCTCCGAAAGCTAGTGCTTCCAATTAAACCTGTTGGACTATAACCTGGTGTTGTGTGATTTTTAACTTTAAACAAAATGACTTTCAGCAGGCTTGCTGATTATTTGTAAATTGGTTCAAAGTGAGGGGAAAACCATCTGTTTGACTGCTTGACAAATTTGCGGAAAACCATCACTTCCCTTTTTAATTAGTGGGGCAGGCAGGACATCATGAAGATGGGGCAGATTGGCTGGTCAATGAAAAGTGTTTGGGGGTTTGTGGGATTGAGGTGAGGTGACACCTCCATTAACACATGTCCAGGCATCTCGAGTGGCACTGGAGAAACCAGGAGCTGAACGAATATCTTTTTTAAAAAAGATGGAATTGATCCTGTGAGCAAGCAGTGTGAGTGTGACCATGATAGCCAGCAGCAATGGACTGGAGGGAAACCAGCAAAGGCAGAGAAAACGGAGATTTCTGTCAAACATTTCAAATAACATAGTAAGTCAAAATAAAACAAAATCTCTGTGAGTATGTTTAAATTTTTTTTTAAAAAGCATTGCCTTTTTCTATTCAACAAATATTCACAGAATACAAAATAAAATCAGTACAGTTAGTTTAACATTCTTTGATGATTAGAAACAGTTCATGTCGTATCCTTGTTATAGAAGGGCTTAGTGTTGGACTGGTTGCACTATCAAGTACATTAGCCAAGTAGTTCAAACACCAATGTGGAGCAGTCCGTTAGTTTGTCAAGCTGTATTCATACTGAAGAGACTGCACCTTAACGAACAAGTGAACATAATCCCTTGCAGAATGGTTTTCTGTGGGTCTTTCTCTTTTTGCTCTACTCTTTGCTACTGCAGCCTGTTGCTTTCCTGATCAGCCTGGGCGTGAGATTCTCTGAAACTGCTGAACCAAATGTCGCTGTACAACTAGCTGCCAGCTGCTTTGAATCTAACCGTCTCCCAGGGGTAACTTGGTCGCTCACTCTTGCTTGGCTCTCCGTCCCCACGTGCCCAGAAAACAAAAGGGAGCTGAGGTCAAAGTGTCAAACAACTCCCATGATGCCGACTGGTGCGATTATGGATGATGCTCTGAGTGATTTGAGAATCCAGAAACCCTTAGCTGGAACAGGCAAAATTCACTGGCTGAAAGAACTGACCAGGGATGAGGGACTCCCAATATATAGAGAGATCAGTGAAGCTAGGATTCTCTCCTTTGGAGCAGAGAAGGTTCAGATTTATCACAGGGGTTCAAAGTAATGAAGGTTTTCTGAAAGTCAATTGAGAAGAAATTGTTTCCACTAATGAAGGGTTTGATTACCAGCGAACACAAAGTTAACATACAACAACAGATGAGGGGGGTAGAGTAGTGATGAGAAGTTTCTTTAACATGACAAGTTGTTCTGAGCTGGAATGCATTTCCTGAAAGGTCAGTGGAAGCAGATTTGAAGTTGCAAAAGGGAACTGGAAGTATGTTTGAAAAGGAAGAGAATTCCCAGGTTCTGGGGGAAGAGCAGGGTATGGGGACTAAGTGGATAACTCTTTGACACGCTACCATATGTATGACGGGCCAAATGGCCTCATCCTGATTCTGTGAAATCTGACCCACCATCAGGGCACTAACTGGGCTTGGATCTTTCACTAGTTACTGTGTAAAGCTGGGGAGGACTGTTAAACTCTGACCTCAACAGGATAGAATTCACTTTGATGTCGAAGCATTCTAACCTCTTTAAGAACCTCCTGCACCTTCAGACCGTGAGATACAGTGGGAACAAAGGGAACAATGTTTACCAAATACATTGAAACTATTCAATGTTTTGTGGCTGTAGTTCCTCACACAAAGCTCTCTCGCCAGACTCTCTGAGGTCACGCTCTTCAGCGTTTTCTGAGGGTATTTCTGATTTGTTCCACAGTGAAATGTGAGCGGTGGTGAATGTTGTGGGTGTACCATGGGCAACGTGGCTTTCGAACTGATGCTGGGCACCAAGGTTAGAACCTGGGATCTTTCTGGATTGTACTATCTCACTTTTCCTTCTGGAGGAGTCACAGCTTATGATATTCCGATCAGGGCTTAATCCTTGAATTGTCTGAGCCCACAGCCCAGTTGAGACATGTCCCACTTTATGGCAGCCTGGGTTCTGATGCTGTTTCCGGATCAATACCATTAAAGGCTGTATCCTGGCTCAGTTTGACCTGCTGAATCTGGATGGTTCTTGCCAATCAGTAATGCGCTATGTCCAACACTCCCAGGGACAGTCAGGCCCAGCTGTGGAGGGACTCCTTGCAAATGGCAGAATTGAAAGCAGTGTTTCTCAGCCCAGTTCTGGGAAGCCACACCAAAGGGCGATGAAAGCTGCAATCCTAGCGGGAGCACAGCCTCCCCAAGTTCAGCCTGTTATGGACTGACCCTCAGGCTGTTTGCTGAAACGTGGCTTTGTGTAGGAGTTCCTGCGTAACCCACATCAACGCAGAGGCGCAGCGAGGACAAGGGCTCCACTCTCGGCAAGGATAATATTGATGGTTATCACCAAAATAGAAGACTTAACTGGAATGCCTGGCATGGGTGAAACACTTTCATGTAACAAAGAAGAAATTTATTGAAGTAAAAGATTCCCCCATCGATTCCTTCCCTTTCGCCAAATCTGAGGGCAATTTGCCAATGGTGCGTAGTGAAGCTGTTTGGGTTCTGGTGCAGTACTCCAGAGTTAGTTGAAGGTCAGGACTGCTCCATGGATCCCCCATTAAAATGTGGACAACAGGTTGACCGCTGAGGCATACCCCCACCTTTTAGGGAACACAATTGGGAACATTATTAGCACCTCCATCTCAACAAAAGGGACATTGTTTGGACAGTCGTTAGGGTAAGGGCCATGTGCACTTCCTGTGCCCTCCTATGTTCAGTTGAACCCATTCAAGATAAAGACCTTCACCAACAGAAAGCTGGTTTGAGAGTGGAACCAAACCTGCTGGTCCTGAGGCACAGTATAGTGGCGGTGACATGGAGCTCATTCTAATTAGTAAGAGGCAGTTTCTCCTCAGGCTTTCCCAAAATGGCCACCTATAGCCAACTGGAGACAAGGTGAAAAGAGCGAACCTCGTTTATTTGGTTGGAAAGTCCTCCATTTTCCTCCTGATGTTCCGAAGGGGCTGTTGATTTGGAAAAGTATACACTCCTTCCAGCCGTCCCCAGTGCCCAGCTCTGTCCTACACATTAGTAACCTCTATCCCAGGGAAGGTTTGGAGAGAGCTGCATGCTGTACTGGACACTGCCCCCTCGGAGTCTCCCTGTGCATGTGAGGAGTAGGCCTCATGGAAACTGAGATCTTTTCTGCCAAATGTCTTCATTGGTTCCATTGGTCCCTAGGTGTAAAATTTCAAAACAAAAGAAATTTGTCTTTATATAGTGTGACAGCACATTGCACAGAAACATTTGTCAATTCATCGCATAACGTGAGGTTGAAGCATTGTGACTGATATTATGGAGGCAAACACAGCAGCACACTACAAAGTCCCAGAAACAGAATGGAAGAAATGCAGAAACTCAGCAGGTCTGGCAGCATCTGAGGAGAGAGAAACAGCGTGTTTGTTTTGAACTCGTCTATGTACAAGAGGCATAGCGGACTCGAATCATTAACTCAGTTTCTCTCTCCGCAGAGGACTGCAGACCTGCTGAGTTTCCCCAACAGTCTCTTTGTGTGTTTTGGATTTTCAGCATCTGCAGTATTGTGCTTTTATTCGAGAATCGCTGGATAACTGTTTTTGTTTGAGAGAGGAATGAAAAGATGCAGAAATTTGAAGGCAACCCTTCAGCAGGAGGTACAGCTGTCTGCCCATTCACAACACTCAGCCTAGTCCTCACACTGAAAGTGAAAATGACTCTTAAAGATTGCTACAGAGGCCTCACATTTACTTCATCCAATTATCACCAAAATAAATAAACTTTTGTGAGTTTGTGTGGCAAACACTGAAGTATCATTGATGTTTATTCTACCTTTGTACCTCCCTACCTATCTCTGTCTTGATTCACCTATCAACCTTGTCTCCCCATGTACCTAGCAGTCTGTTGTTTACCTATATCCTGTTGTCTATTTATCCACATATCCAGCAGCTTTGAATCTTTTAAGAATGGATTATTGCTGAAGCACAAAATTGTGATGGAGCAGGAGGCCATTTGAATAATTCATGCACTCGTTTGCTGAGCATTTTGACTTAGTGCGAATCTCCTGTAACCCTGCGTATCGTATCTTTTGAAATAATCATCTCATGCCCTCTTGAATGTCTCAATTAACCTGCTACCATTAAACTTCCAGGCAATGTCTGCCAGACTGTTTGCTGTCAGAAACGTTTTTTCGTCACCTCACATTTGCTGGTTTTGAAAACAATTTTATATCTCTGCCCTCTGGTTCTTGATTGTCAAGGAAATGTGGGAGCAATTTCTCTCTATCTACACCATCAAATTAGATTAGATTAGATTAGATTACTTACAGTGTGGAAACAGGCCCTTCGGCCCAACAAGTCCACACCGACCCTCCAAAGAGCAACCCACCCAGACCCATTCCCCTACATTTACCTCTTCACCTAACACTACGGGCAATTTAGCATGGCCAATTCACCTAACCTGTACATTTTTGGACTGTGAGAGGAAACTGGAGCACCCAGAGGAAACCCACGCAGACACAGGGAGAATGTGCAAACTCCACACAGTCAGTCGCCTGAAACCTTCTATTAGATCTCCTCCCAGTCTTCTCTTCTCCAATCTAGCCTCATGCCTGAAGTTTCTCATCCCTGGAACCATTCTTGTAAACCTCTTCTGCTCTCTTTCCAATGTGTTCACATACTTCCTAAACTGTGTGCCCAGAGCTGTACACAATACTAGGATCTAGGTTCAGCGTAGCCTCCCTGTTCTTATACACTATGCCCCTATGGGGTCTAGAATACTGTATGCTCCAAAGCTGCTCTCCCTATCTGTCCTACCACCTTTAATGATGTATGTGCATATATATCCAGGTGTCTCTGCTCCTGCAGACTCTTTAGAGTAGTAATCTTCTTTATGTACCATCTCATAGAATCCCTGCAGTGTGGAAGCAAGCCATTCAGCTGACCTTCTGAAGAGCATCCCAGCCCCCTACCCTATCCCCATAACCCTGCATTTCTCATGGCTAATCCACCTAGCCTGCACATCCCTGGATACTATGGGTCGTTTAGCATGGCCAATCCACCGAACCTGCACATCTTTGGACAGTGGGAGGAAACCCACACAGACACAGGGAGAACGTGCAAACTCCGCACAGACAGTTGTCAGGGGCTGGAATTGAGCTTGAGTCTGAGACAGCGGCGCTAACCACTGAGCCGCCATACCATCCAAGTTGTTTCTAACAAGATGAGTTCCCTCACACTTCTTCATATTGAACTCCATCTGCCCCCTAATTGCCCCATCCACCAACTTGTCAATGTCCTTTTGAAGTTCTCTAACATCGTCATCACAATGTGAAATGTACTCAGTCTTGGTGATCGGTCCCTGCTGACCATGGGATATCATTGGTCAATTGGTTCGCATCAATCCTCCAATTATCTCAGAAACCCAGAGGGTATGTTACATTCCTACACCCCCCCCCAACCCTCCTACCCTGACCCCACAGACTCTATATCACTTTCATTTCCCAAACTCTGCATCCAGTCCCTCTCTGCATCCTTCACAATGGATTGTGTATCCCTCTCTTGCAACTGACTCCCTAACCCGATATAAAAGAAGCCAATTCAGATCTCTTTGCCCAACTGAACAAATGCTGGTGACTTGCCGGGGGACCAAAAAATATTCATCCATGAAACAAACAGAATACAGAGCAATTGCTCCCGCTCATGTTTTCCCCAATATTCCAGTATACGGGGTGCTAACACAGGCTGTCATACCTTTCTATTGGGCACTCCAACTTTCTATTCCATTGACCTGGATGGGACTGGGACATAATGAGTGGGACCTACCAGCCTCCAGAAAGGACCCCATGGGAGGAAGGTGGTCTGATCGCCCACAAATAGGATGGGATTAAAGAAAAATAGGTACGTTCTCTAACCAATGAGGACTTCCTTGAGTTGGAGGGGCAATCTGGTAATACCTGTGGTTGGATGATTTTTTTACTGTGGTCCTTGGCAAGGGGTTGCCACCAGAGCATCAATACAATACAATGCTAAATGTGCAGGCCTTCAGGCACCCCCAGGAACAACAACACTGTATATTGAAAAAACAGCCTTAACACTGTACGATATCTTCAGGCGCTTCAAGCCGTGTTATCAGTTAAAATTGGACACTGGGCCATGTGTGAGAGACCAAAAGAGAGGAAGATATAGAGCAGCATTTTAAAGAGGAAGAGAGAGAGGTAGACAGGCAGAAGGCTTTGCAGAAGATATTCTTTAGCTCAGGCCTGACGCAGCTAAAGGCATGGTTTTTGATTGTGGGCTGATGGAAACAGGGGATGTGCAAGAGGCCAAAGTTGGAGATGCAGAGTTTGGGACTTTATTGGAGGAAGTGAGTGAGTGGTGTTCTGTATCGGGCATGATGCCAGTCTAAACTGGCAGGATCGGACCCTGCATAGATTGGTAGGATAGGACCAGCCTGGTCCTTGTGACTCCAGTAATCACATACCCTGGCACAGCTCACAGTTTCGGCTCACAAATGAAGAATGGCCACTTTGGTGAGATACCAGAGGATGCCTGGCACCAGTGGGATTTGATACCAGGATGAATCAGTGCCTTCAGGAAAATGGGTGGCATAAAATTAGTGCATTATTAAATTCAATGACAACCCTTTTGCCACATCATTTAAACTTCCTTTGTTTACGTGCATGAGTAAATGAATTGCACCATAATCACCGAAGCTGTGAAATTCTGCCATGTACTTGGTGATTTTCAGCTCTAGGTTGAAGAAGGCTTCTGGGAGCTCTAGCCTCTCTGTACTCACCCTTCCTGTTCTGTATTTTCTGCTGGGCTCATCCTCTGCGTATTCTAGAACATGATCCCCAATGTGATTATGTCTCATGAGTGAGCCCTGCTGTACATAACATAGCTGCCCCAATCTCTCACTTTCCTGTATCAATTCATGCCTGCAAATGAGAAACAGGTCATTTTAATGGAGCTCACACCATAACTGAATGAGTTAGTCAATGTGTAGGCCTCGTGCCAAAATACAGGCCCCACAGAGTACTACAACGCAGCAACACCCAGTATAGGCCTTACATCACAGAACAGGCCCATCACCAACACTAGACTTCCCATTATGTCTCTCAGATACTGGGTGTTTCCAGTGCATCTTTCCAATGCATCTCCTCAAGCCACAATCTCCATTACTTAGACAATCACCATGTGCAAATACTATTGCTTTCAAGTTCACTTAAGTTACAGACATGCTGACTTGGAAATTTGCTGTTTGTGTGTTCAAATCCTACAACTTCCAACACAATAAAGCACCACACACACATGGATTATAGCATTTTAAGGCCGACTTGCACATTGTCAATTATTGGTAATTAGGGATGAGCACAAATGCTGACCTTATTAGTGCTGCCTATGTCCTATGGATTTAAAAACATTCTCTTAAGTGTTTCCCATAACATGAAACACATTGCTGTGATTATATGTTCAAGGGGCCAAGTGGGCAGCCATTTTGCACTCACTCAACCAGGAAGTGAGAAGAACAGCCAGCTAATCTTTGTCTTGCTGATCTTAAAAGAGCTGAACTAAAGAGTTTAGAATCTTCCCTGGATACTTGTAGATCTCCTGTGGCTTTGCTGATTGTCTTTGATAAGGACAGGAAACAGGGATATTGTACTATCTATTCTTTCATCAATTCATCCCCTTGTGTTCTGTCTCATAAAGGGAAGTCTTGTGTTCTGATGCTTCACTCTGTTCTGTTCCTGGGATGCACACCGAGACAAACATTGCCTGCGCCTGGAGGACCATCAACTCAGTGGGAGGCGCTCTTTGATCTGCCCAACCTTTTGGCTTCCAAAGCAAAGATGTTGACCCAAACTGAGTGTTACAGACTGGCAAATTGCAAAGTCCAGGACAATGTGCGGAGGGACACACTAAAACTTGGTCAGTTGCTGCCAAGGTGCAGTGGGGGAGGACCACCATCTTTCTGTCAAAATTAAATGGAGGTCTGTTCAGTTATTGGACCCTCTCAGTGCCCTCAATTATATGTAAATATTGTCTTGTATAATTAAAATCACCTTGGGCTTGTTTATTCTCCATATGTAGTGATTATACAGAATTGAACTGCTCTACCGAACAGGTATGTACATAAAGATTTTTTTATGAATCAGGTATATTTTTGAAATAAAAGAAAACAAACCAGCCCAAGGCATTTTACATTAACCCCCAAGCCAGAGATGAGCTTGGTCAAAGAAGTAGGCCTCAGGAAACATCAGAAAGGAACAGAGGTAGACTGGAGAGGTTCCAGGTGAGAATTCCAGATAATTCCAGAGTTAATGGTATGACTGCAGTCTGTGCAATGGAGGAAATCGTGGGCCTAGAGCAGACCTCAGTTGGAGGAGTTAGGGGACTGGAGCAGGTTATAGAAATAAGATCGGGGCAACCAATGGATGGATTTGCATATGTGGATGACAATCGTAAAGTGGAGATGTTGGCAGGTTGGAATTGTGGGGTGTAGTTTATCATGGTGATAGAGGGTATGGGGGTGTGGTGTGTCATGATGATGGAGGATATAGGGATGTGGTGTGTCATGGTGATGGAGGGTATGGGGTGTGGTGTGTCATGGTGATGGAGGGTATGGGAGTGTGATCTGTCATGGTGATAGAGGGTATGGGAGTGTGGTGTGTCATGGTGATGGAGGGTATGGGGATGTGGTGTGTCATGGTGATGGAGGGTATGGGGATGTGGTGTGTCATGGTGATGGAGGGTATGGGGATGTGGTGTGTCATGGTGATGGAGGGTATGGGGATGTGGTGTGTCATGGTGATGGAGGGTATGGGGATGTGGTGTGTCATGGTGATGGAGGGTATGGGGATGTGGTGTGTCATGGTGATGGAGGGTATGGGGATGTGGTGTGTCATGGTGATGGAGGGTATGGGGATGTGGTGTGTCATGGTGATGGAGGGTATGGGGATGTGGTGTGTCATGGTGATGGAGGGTATGGGGATGTGGTGTGTCATGGTGATGGAGGGTATGGGGATGTGGTGTGTCATGGTGATGGAGGGTATGGGGATGTGGTGTGTCATGGTGATGGAGGGTATGGGGATGTGGTGTGTCATGGTGATGGAGGGTATGGGGATGTGGTGTGTCATGGTGATGGAGGGTATGGGGATGTGGTGTGTCATGGTGATGGAGGGTATGGGGATGTGGTGTGTCATGGTGATGGAGGGTATGGGGATGTGGTGTGTCATGGTGATGGAGGGTATGGGGATGTGGTGTGTCATGGTGATGGAGGGTATGGGGATGTGGTGTGTCATGGTGATGGAGGGTATGGGGATGTGGTGTGTCATGGTGATGGAGGGTATGGGGATGTGGTGTGTCATGGTGATGGAGGGTATGGGGATGTGGTGTGTCATGGTGATGGAGGGTATGGGGATGTGGTGTGTCATGGTGATGGAGGGTATGGGGATGTGGTGTGTCATGGTGATGGAGGGTATGGGGATGTGGTGTGTCATGGTGATGGAGGGTATGGGGATGTGGTGTGTCATGGTGATGGAGGGTATGGGGATGTGGTGTGTCATGGTGATGGAGGGTATGGGGATGTGGTGTGTCATGGTGATGGAGGGTATGGGGATGTGGTGTGTCATGGTGATGGAGGGTATGGGGATGTGGTGTGTCATGGTGATGGAGGGTATGGGGATGTGGTGTGTCATGGTGATGGAGGGTATGGGGATGTGGTGTGTCATGGTGATGGAGGGTATGGGGATGTGGTGTGTCATGGTGATGGAGGGTATGGGGATGTGGTGTGTCATGGTGATGGAGGGTATGGGGATGTGGTGTGTCATGGTGATGGAGGGTATGGGGATGTGGTGTGTCATGGTGATGGAGGGTATGGGGATGTGGTGTGTCATGGTGATGGAGGGTATGGGGATGTGGTGTGTCATGGTGATGGAGGGTATGGGGATGTGGTGTGTCATGGTGATGGAGGGTATGGGGATGTGGTGTGTCATGGTGATGGAGGGTATGGGGATGTGGTGTGTCATGGTGATGGAGGGTATGGGGATGTGGTGTGTCATGGTGATGGAGGGTATGGGGATGTGGTGTGTCATGGTGATGGAGGGTATGGGGATGTGGTGTGTCATGGTGATGGAGGGTATGGGGATGTGGTGTGTCATGGTGATGGAGGGTATGGGGATGTGGTGTGTCATGGTGATGGAGGGTATGGGGATGTGGTGTGTCATGGTGATGGAGGGTATGGGGATGTGGTGTGTCATGGTGATGGAGGGTATGGGGATGTGGTGTGTCATGGTGATGGAGGGTATGGGGATGTGGTGTGTCATGGTGATGGAGGGTATGGGGATGTGGTGTGTCATGGTGATGGAGGGTATGGGGATGTGGTGTGTCATGGTGATGGAGGGTATGGGGATGTGGTGTGTCATGGTGATGGAGGGTATGGGGATGTGGTGTGTCATGGTGATGGAGGGTATGGGGATGTGGTGTGTCATGGTGATGGAGGGTATGGGGATGTGGTGTGTCATGGTGATGGAGGGTATGGGGATGTGGTGTGTCATGGTGATGGAGGGTATGGGGATGTGGTGTGTCATGGTGATGGAGGGTATGGGGATGTGGTGTGTCATGGTGATGGAGGGTATGGGGATGTGGTGTGTCATGGTGATGGAGGGTATGGGGATGTGGTGTGTCATGGTGATGGAGGGTATGGGGATGTGGTGTGTCATGGTGATGGAGGGTATGGGGATGTGGTGTGTCATGGTGATGGAGGGTATGGGGATGTGGTGTGTCATGGTGATGGAGGGTATGGGGATGTGGTGTGTCATGGTGATGGAGGGTATGGGGATGTGGTGTGTCATGGTGATGGAGGGTATGGGGATGTGGTGTGTCATGGTGATGGAGGGTATGGGGATGTGGTGTGTCATGGTGATGGAGGGTATGGGGATGTGGTGTGTCATGGTGATGGAGGGTATGGGGATGTGGTGTGTCATGGTGATGGAGGGTATGGGGATGTGGTGTGTCATGGTGATGGAGGGTATGGGGATGTGGTGTGTCATGGTGATGGAGGGTATGGGGATGTGGTGTGTCATGGTGATGGAGGGTATGGGGATGTGGTGTGTCATGGTGATGGAGGGTATGGGGATGTGGTGTGTCATGGTGATGGAGGGTATGGGGATGTGGTGTGTCATGGTGATGGAGGGTATGGGGATGTGGTGTGTCATGGTGATGGAGGGTATGGGGATGTGGTGTGTCATGGTGATGGAGGGTATGGGGATGTGGTGTGTCATGGTGATGGAGGGTATGGGGATGTGGTGTGTCATGGTGATGGAGGGTATGGGGATGTGGTGTGTCATGGTGATGGAGGGTATGGGGATGTGGTGTGTCATGGTGATGGAGGGTATGGGGATGTGGTGTGTCATGGTGATGGAGGGTATGGGGATGTGGTGTGTCATGGTGATGGAGGGTATGGGGATGTGGTGTGTCATGGTGATGGAGGGTATGGGGATGTGGTGTGTCATGGTGATGGAGGGTATGGGGATGTGGTGTGTCATGGTGATGGAGGGTATGGGGATGTGGTGTGTCATGGTGATGGAGGGTATGGGGATGTGGTGTGTCATGGTGATGGAGGGTATGGGGATGTGGTGTGTCATGGTGATGGAGGGTATGGGGATGTGGTGTGTCATGGTGATGGAGGGTATGGGGATGTGGTGTGTCATGGTGATGGAGGGTATGGGGATGTGGTGTGTCATGGTGATGGAGGGTATGGGGATGTGGTGTGTCATGGTGATGGAGGGTATGGGGATGTGGTGTGTCATGGTGATGGAGGGTATGGGGATGTGGTGTGTCATGGTGATGGAGGGTATGGGGATGTGGTGTGTCATGGTGATGGAGGGTATGGGGATGTGGTGTGTCATGGTGATGGAGGGTATGGGGATGTGGTGTGTCATGGTGATGGAGGGTATGGGGATGTGGTGTGTCATGGTGATGGAGGGTATGGGGATGTGGTGTGTCATGGTGATGGGGGTATGGGGGATGTGGTGTGTCATGGTGATGGAGGATATGGGGGTGTGGTGTGTCATGGTGATGGAGGGTATGGGGATGTGGTGTGTCATGGTGATGGAGGGTATGGGGATGTGGTGTGTCATGGTGATGGAGGGTTTGTGGGTAGGAAGCTGAGTGCATGGATAAGAAAAAGATAAGAACATTTTGGTACAGCCTGAGGGAGTGCCCAGAGGAGTGAGACAGACTAGATCACGAGATATTAGAGTGACTAATGGGAGATTTGAATTCAGAAGGGCATGTCTGAAACATGGTTTTTGCATAAATATTAACTCTAAGGAGGCTCCTGGGTCTGATAACCCGGTGGTGTTAATTACTTTTGCTTGAATCTATGCCAATGATTAACCTGACAGGAAAACAGGAATCAAGGCTTTAGAATGTGTCGTCATTGAGAACATGCCCTCAGCCTATGGAAGGATTTTGAACATTAAAACATTAGCTCATCATAAATTTAATGTTTTCTAAGAGGCAGAAGAGAGAACACTCAAAAGATTACACCGATACTTGGAGTATTTACAGCTTGGCGGTGTGTTGTATGACAGGCCATTTATTTAATAGGAGAATGAGTTGAAGGAAAAGCAGCAGATACAAGGGCCCCTTGGGAAACAGGATGTGGCTGTGTTATCATGGCTGAAATTGAGCAAGAATTAGTCGATTTGAAAATCAATAGCCACAATCACTAATACCACTGCTCGCTGCTTCTGCCTGTTAGAGTTGACAATCATTGCTCTGGAGTGTCTTGGAATGGAATGTTAACTCCTTCGACACTGCCCAGGAGAACAATTATAAAGGCATTCGAAACAATAATACCTTTTCTCTATCCCTTTTAACACTTTTAGTTCTCACTGATTGGAAATTGGAATGGGGGCAAATTTAACTCTGCAAGATAGGCCAAACACATCCCAAGAGTTGGGATTCCTGAGTAACATTCAGCCTCATGTATGACCTCGCAACAGAATCACAGATCTCAGGATGTTTGTCTTACATTTATGTCACTTACAGGCACCTGACCACCACACACCTCCCTGCCACTGAGATTGAAATCGTGTGGATATCTGAGGTGTCAATCATCACCAACCCCACCCACCATCACCTCACACCTTGCCAGGAAGATAAACCGAACCAAATTAATCGGAGGAACAGAGGGTGGACAGCCTGCCAAGGGAGAACTGCAAAATCAAACAATTTTATTCTCTTGCCTCCTCACAAGTTCACAGCCTGGTGATGAATTGGTAACATAATGCTTCCACTGATTCCCATGTTCACAAAACACCAATGGTTGGGAGAGAAGGTTAGGTGAGCTCCCATTGGCTAGGTGAGAAAGTTTAGGTGAACCCCCATTGGCTAGGTGAGAATGAGGTGAGCTCCCATTGGCTAGGTGAGAAGGTTAGGTGAACTCCCATTTGCTAGGTGAGAATGTTAGGTGAGCCCCTATTGGCTAGGTGAGATGGTTAGGTGAACTCCCATTGGCTAGGTGAGAAATTTGAGTGCGCTCCCATTGGCTAGGTGAGAAGGTTAGGTGAACTCCCATTTGCTAGGTGAGAATGTTAGGTGAGCTCCTATTGGCTAGGTGAAATGGTTAGGTGAACTCCCATTGGCTAGGTGAGAAATTTGAGTGTGCTCCCATTGGCTAGGTGAGAAGGTTAGGTGAACTCCCATTGGCTAGTTGAGAAGGTTAGGTGAGCTCCCATTGGCTAGGTGAGAAAGTTTAGGTGAACCCCCATTGGCTAGGTGAGAATGAGGTGAGCTCCCATTGGCTAGGTGAGAAGGTTAGGTGAACTCCCATTTGCTAGGTGAGAATGTTAGGTGAGTTCCTATTGGCTAGGTGAGATGGTTAGGTTAACTCCCATTGGCTAGGTGAGAAATTTGAGTGCGCTCCCATTGGCTAGGTGAGAAGGTTAGGTGAACTCCCATTGGCTAGTTGAGAAGGTTAGGTGAGCTCCCATTGGCTAGGTGTGAAGGTTAGGTGAACTCCCATTGGCTAGGTGAGAATATTCTGTGAACTCCCATTGGCTAGAGGTGAAGGTTAGGCATGATACCATTGGCTAGGTGAGAAGGTTAGGTGAACTCCCATTGGCTAGGTGAGAATATTCTGTGAACTCCCATTGGCTAGATGTGAAGGTTAGGCACAATATCATTGGCTCGGTGTGAATGTTATGTGAGCTCCTACTGGGTGGGTGAAAAGGTTAGGCACACTCTCAGGTTTGGGCTGTTTCAAGTTCTCTGACCTTCCACCCACCACCCCAAAACCTACTCACATTTTAAACAGTTAGTGCACCAACATGTGATTAAGTGGAAACACAAAGCTGCAATGTAAACCTTTGATAAGGGTTAATAAAGGGGTTTTTAAAAAAAACCTTTAATGCAATTTTGATGTCACTGGCAAGATCAGCATGTTTGCCCACCCCAAACTATCCCAATGAACTGAGTGGCTTCCTCAGCCATTTATGAGCGCAGTTAAGAATCAAATGTGTTGCTTTGAGTCTGGAGTCATGTGTAGGCTAGTAGAGGTACAGGTAACAGATTTCCTTCCCTGAAGGTCATTAAGGAACCATGATTTGTAGATGCCGGTGTTGGACTGGGGTCACAACACCAGGTTATAGTCCAACAGGTTTAATTGGAAGCATTAGCTTTCGGAGTGCTGCTCCTTGATTAGGTAGTTGTGGAGTATAAGATCATAGGACACAGAATTTATAGCAAAAGTTTACAGTGTGATGTAACTGAAAATATATATTGAAAACGACCTGGATTGTTTAAGTCTCTCATAGTTTAGAATGACCACGTGGGTTTCAGTTCTTTCGCATGTAAATCCCAGAACTTCTTTAAAGTTACATTCTCAAGTGAGCTTTGAATATGAGGATGAGCACTTTGCCAAGACCTTCCCCAAACTTCCACTTCTCACCTTTAAACAACCACCAAATCTCAAACAGATCATTGTTCGTAGCGAGCTGCCCGGCTCTCAGGACAACTCCATACAACCCTGTCACGGTAGACGCTGCAACACGTGTCAGAGTGTGGACATGGATACCACCATTACACGTGGGGACACCTCCCACCATGTATGTGGCAGGTACTCATGTGACTCAGCCAATGTTGCCTATCTCATATGCTGCAGGCAAGGATGCCCTGAGGCATGGTATATTTGTGAGATTGAGCAGAGGCTACGGCAACGGATGAATGGACACCGCAAAACAATCAACAGATTGTTCCCTCCCAGTCAGAGAAGACTTCAGCGGTCTGGGACATTCGACCTCGGACCTTTGGGTGACAATTCTCCAAGGCAGACTACAGGACAGGCAACAGCGCAAAGTGGCCGAGCAGAGGCTGATAGCCAAGTTCAGTGCCTATAGGGAGGGCCTCAACTGGGACCTTGGGTTCATGTCACACTACACACACGGACACACACACAGACACACACACACACACACACACATAACACACACATAAACACAGACACACATGCCTACAGACCCATACACTCATGCAGACCCTCTTTCACACGCTCACACATACACTCCCACACTCACACACACCCTCTTCAGACTTATACCCCGGCAGGTGGGACTAGATTGGGTTGGGATATCTAGTCTGCATGGACAAGTTGGACTGAAGGGTCTGTTTCCATGCTGTACATCTCTATGACTCTACGATGAGGTTTGTACATCAACTGTCAGTCAACATTGGTTTATTGTTTGAAAATTAAAGGCAATGTTTGATTTTAATCCCAATTCTCTTGATCTTTATGAGTTTGTCTCTTCATTGATGAGGTGGTGGGTGGGCATTACTACCAATAATGGGAAAAATACCTCCAGGAAAGCTTTCAGTACAGTTGGCAACAGTCCTGCCTTTAACCACCGTTGAAAGCTCTTCCTACTTAGGAAGATTAACAAGTAATAAGGAGCAAACTCCAAAATGTAAGGAAGCTGTGTGGTATATGAGGTGGGAAAAAGAAGGGCTTTTCAACATTTAATGGACAAGGCACCAAATAGATTCACATTTAATGCAGAACCAGAGACCCACAATCCCCAACTCCCATCCCGCCCTGAAACTGGGCTCTGTGGTATGTATGCCATTGGTCATTGCTTGTGATTAGCCAGAAGAAAAGTTCCAATCTCGAATAAAACAAAGAACTGCAGATGATGGAAATTTGAAACAAATCCAGAAATAGCTGGAGAAACTCAGCAGGTCTGGCAGCAACTGTGGAGAAAAGGCAGAGAAAGAAAAAGGGCCATTGGACCCAGTATGTTAATTCTGTTTCCCTCTCTACAGATGCTGCCAGACTTGCTGAGTTTCTCCAGCAATTTCTGTTTTTGCTCCAAGCTCTTCAATTGTACAAAGTGTAACCTGGAGGAAGGTGCGCATCGCAGTGGGATGCGATATGATTAGGGTTAGGGTTATCACCAGGTAACCCACACATGAGGAATGGACATTAGTTGAAACTTTATTGCTGGAACAGCACAGCAGGTCAGGCAGCATCCAGGGAACAGGAGATTCGACGTTTCGGGCACAGGCCCTTCTTCAGGAATGGACATTAGCCCAGGACACAGAGCTCCCCAAGGCCTGAGAGTTCTGTTTGATTTTCCAAGGCGCTCTCCTTTCTTGCTGATGTCACGCAATGCGAGTGAGGGGACAATGGGATCTGTGTCAATGGTTTTCTAACTCACTAAGCAGAATTTCCACAGATGAGTTACAAGCTTTTGGGACTTTGAATCCCAAATGTCATTTCAGGCACAGCACTCCAGTGCAGTGTAAAGCAAGTGCTACATTCTAAACAGACTGTCTTTTGCAGGATTTCTTGAATCAGAGCACCTTGTACACTTGTACGAATTAAAGAGGAGGCGACCCTGACCTCATCCTGGCAATTTTCCTGACTCAACCAAAACTGATATTCCTCAGAACGGACGAAGAGCCACCAGACCTGAAACGTTAACTCTGATTTCTCTTCGCAGATGCTGCCAGACTTGCTGCGCTTTTCCAGCAACTTCTGTTTTCTGTTTCTGATTTACAGCATCTGCAGCTCTTTTGGTTTTTAACTGATATTTTATCTTTATCGGCATGTGACATGTAATTCCGGATAGATGCTGCAATAAGGACCACATTTCAAACCAATCATTTTTTTAAAAAAATTGTGATATAAGCATTGATGGCTTGGCCAGTATTTATTGTCCATTCCTAATAGCCCTTGAGAAGATGGTGGGTAGCAGTCCGATGGAACTGCTGCTGTCCATGTTGTGTTTGGGGGAGGTTACATTGTGAGTTGGAGGATTTTGATTCAGCAACATTGATATAATTTCAAATATGATATTTATCTTTTTACTTTGCCTTTTGTTTTGCTGACTTATGGTCATTCTGTGTATTGTTGTAACGTAACTTTTTATCTTCATTTCTCTATTTTGTAACTAAGGACTGTACTTAGGTATCTTTGTACCTGAAATGGTGCTGTAAGTGGCAACTTATAAACTTTTCATTGTACTCTTTTGAGTACATATAACAATAAAGCTACTGAAAACACCAAACGCTGGAGATCTGAGTTTCAAACACTGCGGCACATCCAGGAGGGCGGGAGTTACCTGGACACTTTGTTTCAGGAGGCAGTCATACCTGATAGATTAAGTAATTCAAATTCAGTCAGTGATCAGGAACAACAAGGTGTGACTGTAAGTGAGGGAGGTTGGGGGATTCTGAGTTCAGGAGTGGAGGAACCTCAGCCCTTGACCTTGTCCAACAGGTATGAGAGTTTTGCTCCCTGTATGGGTGAGGGAAAGGGCTGCGGACAGGATGAGCCAGCTGACCATGGCACCATGGTGCAGAAGGCCATTCAAGAGGGGGGAGGGGGAGCAAAAAGACAAGTGGTTGTTATAGGGGATTCTATAATTAGGGGGACAGATAGTATTCTTTGCGAGCCGGATCGGGAGTCCCGCATAGTGTGTAGCCTGTCCGGGGCCAGGGTGCAGGACATCTCCGACGGCTTGAAAGGAAACTGGAGCAGGAGGGAGGGGATCCAGCTGTTGTGGTCCACATTGGGACGAACAACAAAGGCAATGCTAGGGTGGAGGACCTGTTTGGAGATTATCAAGCACTAAGAAGGAAATTGATGAACAGGTCCTCAAGGGTCATAATCTCTGGCTTACTGCCTGAGCTCAATGCCAATTGGTATCGGGATAAGAAAGTTAGGGAATTAAACACATGGCTAAGGGATTGGTGTGGGAAAGAGGGATTCCATTTCATGGGGCATTAGCATCAGCATTGGAACCGGGGGGATCTGTACCTTTGGGACCCTGAACCATTCTGAAACCAGTGTTCTAGTGAAAAAGATAAATCGGGTGGTCACTAGAACTTTAAACTTGTGAGTTGGGGGGAAGGGAAAGGGAAAGCGACCAGGGGGTATGGAGTTAAATGGAAAGATAAGCAGCATGACAGCATGTGTGCAGGTGGGTTTAAGTTCGAGGCAGACTAGGAATGCAGCGACAAGGAAGGAGAACTTAGGATATCTTATGATTTCCAATATTTCTAATAATGATAAGAAAATTAGCATTAAGGCACTTTGAATGCCATAGTATTTGTAACAAAGTTGATGAGTTAATGGCACAAATCCTCATGAATGATTATGATGTGGTTGGCATCAAAGAGATGTGGTTGCGGGGGGTCCAGGACTGGTAGTTAAACATCCAAGGATTTACAACTTATTGAAAAAAACAGGGAAGTGGGCAGAGGGGGCGGACTTGCCTTATTAGTTAAGAATGAGATTAAATCTATGGTACTGGTGTTTACCAAATGGGTCTCAACACTGTATAGTGATCCCAAAGCAGTTGTGATTACCAATGGATTAGGCTCGGATAGCTTCAGTGTGGATAGGGGCTGCCATCAGGGATGTCCTCTCTCGCCATTGCAATTTACGCTAATAATTGAGCCACTAGCAGAAGCTATACGGGCTGACCCTAATATAACGGCCCCGAGGATTGGTATAGGTAAACATAAAATTACCCTTTATGCAGATGATGTTCTTCTATTTCTCAGTAATCCCCTGATGTCTGTGCCTCGCTTAATCCAAGTTATTAATACATTTAGTGCATTCTCAGGCTATAAAATTAATTTTTCAAAAT
>NC_057743.1:18025397-18046239 GCF_004010195.1 Chiloscyllium plagiosum | reverse complement strand
AATCTGCTTAAAACATGGGATCAGGATTTGGAACTAGAAATCTCTATAGACACGTGGAATGACATTTGGGAAAATGTCAGAAGAATCACCATTTGCAACAGAACTCAGGCTATTCAGCTGAAGACACATCATAGGGCCCATATAGCACCAAATCGATTGGCAAAATTTAAGGCAGGAGCATCTCCAATGTGTCCCAAATGTAAAATAGAGATGGGCACTCTTGTACATTGCCTATGGACCTGTCATAAGATCCGTAGATATTGGACTAAAGTCGCAAGTGCTCTGACAGAAATCTTAGGAATGGAAATTAGAGTGGACCCTGTGTCTCTCCTTTTGGGCTTTTCAAACTTACCCTCCCTGGATATGCACGGGAAGAGATTATTTTTTATTCTCTCTTTCTGTGCAAGGAAAAATATTTAGGTAAACTGGGTGGCTGAGGGCCCCCCTGGACTTTCAGATTGGCACAGATTAATTATGGAATGTATTCCCCTTGACTTCCTTACAAATATGGTGCACCAAAAGACCGAATTATTCCATAAAATATGGCAGCCCTTCTTGAATTATATAAATACAGATATTTCGGCCATCCTAACAAGGACTTTTATTTAATTGAGATGCGAACCTGGCTGGTCCGGGGCCCCTTGGAAGAGGAATCCCGCACGATTTGTTACGAGTTTGTTACGATTTGATGTTAATACATTCCGAGCATGTATCTCACGACCCAATTTCTGTGTTATCCGTCGTTGTTTTTCTCTTATTTGAATAATGTAAGAGACTTAATTATACACTCTGGTTAGTTGTAGGTTAGATTAGTAATCAGTTGAGTTTTGTTTTTTTTCTCTCGGTATTTTTCTTTTGTTAAATTTTGGTTATTATTTATTTAAGATTTAATTGTATATCAATGTTTATACTTGGGTTTTTTTAAATTTTGTAAACTTGTAAAAATGTTACATTTTCAATAAAAATATCGATAAAAAAAAATCTATGGCACTGAATGACATAGGGTCAGATGATGTGGAGTCTGTGTGGGTGGAGTTGAGGAACCACAAAGGCAAAAAAAACCATAATGGGAGTTATGTACAGACCTCCTCACAGTGGTCAGGTCCAGGGGAGCAAGGTGTACTGGGAAATAGATAAGGCATGTCAGAAAATTAAGATCATGGTGATCATGGGGGACATCAATATGCAGGTTGACTGGGTGAATATTGTTGCCGGTGGATCCAAAGAAAAGGAATTCATGGAATGCTTACAGGATGGCTTTTTGGAACAGCTTGCGATGGAGCCCACAAGGGAGCAGTCTATTCTGGACTTAGTGCTATGTAATGAGCCAGACTTTATAAAAGACCTTAAAGTAAGGGAACACTTACAAGGCAGCAATCATAATATGGCAGAGTTCAGTTTGCAGTTTGAAAGAGAGAAGGCAAAATTGGATATAATGACGTTACAGTTAAATAAAGGTAATTACAGGGGCATGAGAGAGAAACTGATGAAAATTGACTGGAAGCAGAGTCTAGTGGGGAAGACAGTAGAGCAACAATGGCAAGAGTTTCTGGGTGTAATTGAAGACACAGTACAGGGGTACATTCCACAGAAAAGAAAGATTATCCATGGGGCGGATTAACCAGCAATGGCTGACAAAGGTAGTCAGGAAATGTATCAAAGAGAGATCCTATAAAGTGGCCAAGAGCACTGGGAAATCAGAAGATTGGAAAGACTATAAAAACAAACAGAGGATAACAAAGAGAGAAATAAGGAAGGAGAGGATCAAATATGAAGGCAGGCTAGTCAGTAATATTGGAAACGACAGTAGAGGTTTCTTTCAATACATAAGAAACAACCGAGAGGCAAAAGTAGACATTGGACCGCTCCAAATTGATGCTGGAAGGCTAGTGATGGGAGATAAGGAAATAGTTGAAGAGCTTAATAAATACTTTGCATCAGTCTTCACAGTGGGAGACTATCCCAACAATTAAGGAGACTCAGAGGGCAGAGTTGAGTATGGTGGCCATTACAAAAGAGAATGTTCTAGAAAAGCTAAAAGGTCTAAAAATCGATAAATATCCTGGCCGTGATGGGCTACGTCCTACAATTCTGAGGGAGGTGGCTGAGGAATAGCAGAGGTGTTGGTTGCGATCTTTCAAAAGTCACTGGAGTTAGGGAAATTCCCAGATGATTGGAAAATTGCTGTTGTAACCCCCTTGTTCAAGAAAGGATCAAGACAAAAGATGGAAAATGATAGGCCGATTAGCCTAACCTCAGTTGTTGGTAAGATTCTAAAATCCATCGTTAAGGATGAGATTTCTAAATTCTTGGAAGTGCGGGGTCACATTAGAACAAGTCAGCATGGATTTAGTAAGGGGGGGATCATGCCTGACAAACCTGTTAGAATCTTTGAAGAGCTAACAAGTAGGTTAGAACAGGGAAACCCAATGGATGTTATCTATCTAGACTTCCAAAAGGCCTTTGATAAGGTGCTTCACGTGACGTTGCTTAGTAAGGTGAGGGCCCATGGTGTTCAAGGTGAGCTACTGGCTTGGATTGAGTAATGGCTGTCTGACCGAAGACAGGGAGTTGGGATAAAAGGTTCTTTTTCGTATTGGCAGCCAGTGACAAGTGGTGTCCTGCAGCGTTCAGAGTTGGGGCCACAGCTGTTCACTTTATATATTAATGTTCTGGATGAAGGGACTGGTGACATTCTGGTGAAGTTTGCCAATGATACGAAGTTAGGTGGACCGGCAGGTAGTATTGAGGAGGTGGGGAGGCTGCAGAAAGATTTAGACAGTTTAGGGGAGTGGTCCAGGAAATGGCTGATGAAACCTAATGTGAGCAAATGCGAGGTCTTGCACTTTGGAAAAAAGAATACAGTCATGGACTATTTTCTAAACAGTAAGAAAATTCATAAAGCCAAAATACAAAGGGATCTGGGAGCGCTAGTTCGGGTTTCTCAAAAGGTTAACTTGCAGGTTGAGTCCGTGATTAAGAAAGTGAATGTAATGTTGTCATTTATCTCAAGAGAGTCGGAATATGAAAGCAGCGATGTGCTTCTGAGATTTTATAAAGCTCTAGTTAGGCCCCATTTGGAATACTGTGTCCAATTTTGGGCCCCACACCTCAGGAAGGACATACTGGCACTGGAGCATGTCCAGCGGAGATACACATGGATGATCCCTGGAATGGTAGGCCTAATATATGATGAACGGCACAGGATCCAGGGATTGTATTCATTAGAGTTTAGAAGGTTGAGGGGAGATCTAATAGAAGCTATTCCCATTCCTATCAAGTCCCATTCCCAATGCAAGTGTGCCAGCAGATCAGGGATGACTGATGCATGACTTAGAAATAATGCATGACTTAGAAAGGGTGGACCCTGGGGAGTTGTTTCCGTTAAGCAGGGAGACTAGGACCTGTGGGCACAGCCTTAGAAATAGAGGGGGGAAATTTAGAATGGAAATATGGAGACATTTCTTCAGCCAGAGAGTGGTGGGCCTGTGGAATTCATTGCCACGGAGTGCAGTGGAGGCTGGGACGTTAAATGTCTTCAAGGAAGAGACTGATAAATTCTTGATCTCGCTAGGTGTTTAGGAGTACGGGGAGTACCATCGAATGCGGGTAAGTGAGTTGAAATGCCCATCAGTCATGATTAAATGGCGGAGTGGATTCGATGGGCGAAAAGGCCTTACTTCCACTCCTGTGTCTTATGGCTTATCACAGTGGGTTAGACAGCATCCATGGAGAGAGAGCAAGCTAACATTTCGAGTCTAGATGACTCTTCACCAGAGCTGAAATGTGGAAGGGGGTAGCACTTATAATTCAATTTAATTCAGTTCAAATCAGGATGGTGTGTACATTAAAGAGGAACTTGTAGATGGCGCTGTTCCCATGTATCTGCCACCCTGGTCGTTCTCAATGGTGGCGGTGGTGTTTGGAAGGTGTTGTTGAAGGAGGGATGAGTGTACCGCTGCAGTGCATCTTATACTTGAAGATGAGATGTAGATTATGTGAAGCATTTTGAAATGTTTCACTGTGATAATCTCTTTCACGAATGCAAATATTGCTATTGATTCACTTGCCATGGCAATTTTGCCTTGCAGTGTTTCCAAATGCTGTCTCTGTGGGTGTAAAAATCAAAATAATTCAATTCCCTCATTTTGTCAGTATTTGGATATTTGGTAAATTTTCAGACTCTAATCTGTTACCCGCTGCGCTTTACTTAACGATGAGATTATGTGGCACCGAGTATGCTGGCTATTTTTAACACTCATGACTGATAGCTTTAAGGAATGTGTAAGTGATAACATCAAGAATCTCATTAGGCAGGAGGCAGGAGGCTAATTAGAAGGAGGATAAAGAGACTCGAGACACAGTCTAACAGGCCACCTGCAGAGTACAGAGAGCTGGACTAAAGAGGTAAGAACAACATGAAAACATAACACTTCATTAAAAATGTCGCTCAGTCAACTCAGTTCCAAGCAGCTCAGCAGCTCCACAAGTAGGACACCACCATGAAGATAATGATGAATAGAGGCAGGCAGGCAGGCAAAAATCATCTCAAGAGTGCAGCAATGATTAGCTCGCTGCCTGAGACTGTCATCACTGCCTGAGACTGTAAAATGAATCAAAAGCGTGGACAATTACTGCCAGACTTTGATGGTTTACAGTGTGGCGAGCTCATGTTGTTTCAATAAAACCCACCTGTTCCCCAAAGGAGAATCCAAATCGTGAGTAATTTCCATCAATGCGGACAAGGCAAACATTTTGCTCTGAGGGTGGTGAGTTCTTGGAACTCGCTTCCTGAAAGGGTGGTGGAAGCAGAGTCTTTCGATATTTTTCAGGCAGAGGTAGAGAAATTCTTAGTAAACAAATGGGTGAAAGGTTACAAGGTAAGGTAGGAATGTGGAGTAATCAGATCAAACATGAATCTACTGAATGGTGGAGGAGGCTTGACAAGCCGACTGGCCTATTCCCGCTTGTCATTTGTACATTCATGTGTAAGTAAAAGGTAAAATCATCACAGTCCCACTTGGAGCAGAGGCTGAGAGCCACCTTCGGTACCAAGGGGGATGGCCTCAACCAGGATCTTGGGTTCATGTCACGCTACCGGTGACCACACACACACACAATGACATACACACTCTTACATACGCACTCACGCAGACCCTGACCCTGTCTCACAGACACACACACACACACATATCCCCCCTTACTCATACTCATACACCATTACACTCACACACACATATTCCCCCACACTCACACATCCTCTCATAGGCTTATAATTCATCACACACACACTTTATTAAGCATGCACACATGCAAACACACTCTCACGCACACACACTCATGCACACACTCACATGCACACACACACTCTTTCTCTCATCCACGTGCACATACATATAAGTCTATGGGGTGAATTTGTTTTTGCAGAATTATATTTGCAGACACATTCTATTTTGCTCTAAAAGCACTCAATCTGCAGGCAGTCCATGCAGACAGTCAATCCATGTAATATTTTGTAAATTCCATTTTGGAAACAGAACCAGTCTGACTCAAGATTGGGATACAAGCAAGCTCTAACCTCACACCTTTAATGCATTGTCTGAACTGAAATGTCACGTTTCCTTATAAAACCTTAAGTTATCTCTAGAAGGTGACTTAAAAGAAGTTCTGGGATTTACATATTAATGAACTGAAACCTGAAACCCATTCGAAAAGACAAAAGACTTAACAGCAATTTAAGTTTGTTCAATGATGAAAGACTTATGCCCGAAATGTCGATTTTCCTGCTCCTCGGATGCTGCCTGACCTGCTGCGTCTTTCCAGCAACACACTCTCAACTCTGATCTCCAGCATCTGCAGTCCTCACTTTCTCTTTTATCATTTCAGTTGTAGGACACTGTAATAATCTTTTACCACTTTGGAATATTGCGTGCAATTCTGGTCTCCTTCCTATCGGAAGCATGTTCTGAAACTTGAAAGGGTTCAGTAAAGATTTATAAGGGTTGGAGGATTTGAGCTGTAGGGAGAGGCTGAACAGGCTGGGGCTGTTTTCCCTGGAGCGTCGGAAGCTGAGGGGTGATCTTATAGAGGTTTACAAAATCATGAGGGGCATGGAGAGGGTAAATAGAGAGAGTCTTTTTCCCTGGGGTCGGCGAGTCCAGAGCTACAGGTTTAGGGTGAGAGGGTAAAGATATAAGAGACCTTAGGGGCAACTTTTTCACATAGAGGGTGGTATGTGTATGGAATGAGCTGCTAGAGGATGGGGTGGAGGCTGGTACAATGACAACATTTAAGAGGCATTTGGATGGGTATATGAATAGGAAGGGTTTGGTGGGATATGGGCAGGGTGCTGGCAGGTGGGAATAGATTGGGTTGGGATATCTGGTCGGCATGGACGGGTTGGACCAAAGGGTCTGTTTCCATGCTGTACATCTCTATGACTCTATGATTCTATGACTCTATAAATTCTGTGTCTTATGGTCCTGCTCCACAACCACCTGATGAAGAAGCAGCACTCCGAAAGTTAGTGCTTCCAAATAAACGTTTTGGACTATAACCTGTCGTTGTGTGATTTTAAATTTTGTCGCCCCAACACTGGCCCCTCCACATCATGTCTCTCATTAGAGACTGACGACTGGTGATGGTTTAATCTGAGGGCCACTGAGCCTCAGGCGTGGGGAGAGATTGAGAAGATGAGTCCTTCATGATAACCTCAGTCTGGACAGGAAGTAAACTCACCCTGATGGTGTTTCACTGCATCCTAAACTCATCCATCGGACCAACTGAGCTAACCAGTACAATATCAGAAAAGATATCAGGAGATATGTTAAAATGTTCAGACAAACAACCAAAGAGAGCCACAAGTAAGCTGCTTCGAACCAAGCAATGTCACAGCCCGCCATGCCTGTGTACACTTATAGTGAAGATTAGAGGATAGTCAGATCTCTCTGTCCTGGTGTAACTGTCTTAGTGAGAATGACCCATTGTCATTGACTGACACCATTGTGGAGCTGAAAAGTCTTGCTCCAATGCCACATGAATGTTGGCTCTTTCCTGAAGTAAATTCACAAGAACACAAAATAGGAGTTGGAGTAGGCCATTTGACCTACTGGTTCGACCTGCTCCCCAAGATCCACAAGATCCAACTACCCCAGCCATCTTCTCGGCATTCTCCTAACCCACTGAACACATCCCCTCCTACCTCCACTCCATCCTCTCCCCCTTAGCTCAAGCACTTCCCACCTACATCCACGACTCCAACCACGCCCTCCACCTCTTCAGCAACTTCTAGTTCCCTGGCTCCCAGGACTTTATCCTCACAATGGACGTGCAGTCCTAATACACGTCCATATCCCACAAGGATGGCCTCCAGGCCCTCCACTTCTTCCTCTCCAACAGACCAATCCAGTTCCCTGCCACCAATACCCTCCTCTCCCTCACCGAACTGGTCCTCACCCTCAATAATATTTCCTTTAACTCCTCCCATTTTCACCAAATCCGGGGAATGGCCATGGGCACCCAGATGTGCCCCAGCTACACCTGCCACTTTGTTGACTATATCAGTCCCTCTTCAGCACCTACACAGACACTGTACCCCAACTCTTCAGCTGTTACATCGATGACTGCATCGGTGCAGCATCCTGCACCCAGGCTGAACTGGAGCAGTTCATCGACTTCCCCCACAACTTCCACCCCGCCCTCAAATTGACTTGGTCCATCTCGGACACCTCCCTCCCCTTTCTTGCCCTCTTCATTTCCATCTCTGGCAACAGTCTCCAGACGGACGTTTACTGCAAACCCACAGACTCCCTAAACACCTGGATTATACCTCCTCCTACCCAGTATCCTGCAAGAACTCCACCCCATTCTCCCAGTTCCTCCATCGCCACTGCATCTGCTTGGACGAGGAGACATTCCACTTGCGAGCGTCCTAGATGGTCACCTATTTCAAACAATGTGCTTTTCCCCCCCTCTGTCATCCAGACAGCCATTCCCCGTTCCACTTCTCTAATCACTCCCCCCAAACGAAATAAAGACAGAGTACCCCTTGTCCTCACCTACAACCCCACCAGTCTCTTCATCCAGCGCATCATCCTCGAACACTTCCACCAATTCCAACTAGACCCCACCACCAAGAACATCTTCCCCTTCCCATCCTTCTCTGCCTTCCACAAGGACCAACAGTCCTTGGTCCACTCCATCCCCATCTGTACCCCCAGGCACCCTCCCCTCCCATCAGAAAAGATGCAAAACCTGCTGGTACATCACTCTTTTCACCTCCATCCAGTGCCCCAAACAGGAGACAGAGGTTCACCTGCCTCTCCTCCAACCTAGTTTACTGCATCAGGTGCTCCCAGTGTGGCCTTCTCCACATCGGGGAGACCGAACGTAAACTTAGGGAATAGCTCACCGAGCATATCAGCCAGTCCTGCAGGGGCCGACCAGACCTCCCAGTCACTGCCCATTTCAATTCCTCCAACCACTCCCTTTCAGACATGACCATCCTTGGCCTCCTCCATTGCCAAAACAAACCACAGCTCTTATTGGAGGAACAACACCTCATCTTCTGCCTGGGCAGCTTACAGCCCAGAGGACTCAACATTGAGTTCTCCAACATCAAATAACTTCCCTCTGACTGAGCATTCACACAGCCCTTGGGGGCGGGGCGGAGACTTAGGCATTCCAAAGATTCACAATCCTCTCATTTGAAGAAATTTTCTCTACACCACAATCTGAGATGGTGGGTCCCTGTATCCTGAGAATGTGCCTGATCAGCCAATGAGAAATAGCTTCTCAAGGTCTACTTTGAACAGCCTTATTAGAATTTCCATGGGATCACCTTTTCTCCTTCTTCAATGAACTAGTTTACTCAATCTTTCTTTGTCGGACAGACAGGATGACAAGGTATAGGGAAGATGGCATCTCCCCGATGTTATACAAAGGAATAACGCATCTCAGGAATGACGTTCACTGGAGTCAGAAACAGTTTGAATAAGACATGTGAAAACACCTCGATATTAAATCTTTCAAAATTGTCAATGTCTAAATGTTGTGCAGTCTGTCCATTTTAGATAAAGGGCACCCCAGCATTGGAAAGAGGCTTTCAATAGCTCCAGGGGAACAGGGGCCACTAAACTGCTTTATACCAAAAACAAACACTCAGGCCAAAATAACATTAATATGGATGTTGGTAGGCTCAGATACCACCACAGTGTTTGAAACAAAGTCATCAGATTTAATTTTATTTTAAATTCTTTCATGAGATGTGGGTATCATTGGTAAGATCAGCCTGAATTGCCCATTCTCAATCAACTTTGAATTGAGTGACTTACTCAGTCATTTCACAGGACAGTTAAGAGTCAACTACATTGTGTGGATCTGGAGTCACATGTAGGCCAGACCTGGTAAGGATGGCAGATTTCCTTCTTTAAAGGACATTAGTGAACCAGATGGGTTTTATACTCCACAGTAAAATGATGATAGTTTAGGTATTGAGACTCACTTTCAATTCCAGATTCATTAACTTAATCCAACAGCTGTCATAGTGGGATTTGAACCAATGTCCCCACAGTGTTACTGTGCAACTCTGGGTCACTAGTCCATTAACACAAAGGCACCATCTTCCTGTGTGATTCCAACCAGGAGCCAACAATGCAGATCTCTGCTGGCTTTGAGGAAAACATTGGGGCAGAATCTAAGGCTCCACTTCTCACTGATCATGACATGATTTTTATTCCCCCAAAGTGATTTGTTGCTTAGTCCCAACGTTTGACCACAGAGTTGCAGTGCAACTTACTTCCTCAACCCTGCACACAGGCCTGACTGAGAGAAAAAAAGACCCTGTCCTACTGTTTCTAAAGGCCCTCGAGCCAGAAATACACTTTTTAAAAAAAGTTATTGCCACTCAATTCAAGTCAATGTAAAATCTCTCCCAAGTCTGGCCTATCCCTTCCTCCTTCCTTTCCCAGTAAGATATAAGAGCAGGAGTAAGACTTGAGCATTCAATAAGATCACAGCTGACCTTCGACCTCACCTGCACCATCCCACCCTCAACCTGAGGCCCATGACGTCCACAATCTTTTGAGTGAAGACATTTCTCCACGCCAGAGTAATCTTTGGTCCCCAGTTCTAGACTCCCCAAGCCTCCTGCCAGGACCTAGCCTGCCAAACCCCATCGATATGCTGTGTTTTTTAGTGAGACGACCACTCATTCTTCTCAAACCTGAGGAATGTAGATCCTGGCTACTCAATCGTTCCTCAGAGGACAACCCCTTCATTCCACGAATTAATCTGGTTTATCTTTATTGTCCTCTCCTAAGACAACTATACCCTTTCTTAGTTATGGAGACTAAAACTACTCAGTGTAGACTCATCAAGGCCCATCCTAGGGGTCGGAGCTGAAAATGTGTTGCTGGAAAAGCGCAGCAGGTCAGGTAGCATCCAGGGAACAGGAGAATCGATGTTTCGGGCATAAGCCCTTCTTCAGGAAGGGCTTCCTGAAGAAGGGCTTATGCCCGAAACGTCGATTCTCCTGTTCCCTGGATGCTGCCTGACCTGCTGCGCTGTTCCAGCAACACATTTTCAGCTCTGATCTCCAGCATCTGTGGATCTCACTTTCTCCTCCATCCTAGGGGTCAGCAGCCTGGGGCTCTGGAGTCTCTTGCAGTTTATTAAGGAGCTGTGCAATGCCTTAACCTTGATCAAGTGAAGAACTCATTGTTTAGGCGCTTCTTCAAAGACCAAGAAAGGAAGAAGATGTTTTCTCACCTGTTATCAACTGCCCAAAGGTGATTGGAGTACACACCAAGAACATAATCTCAGTTGCTCCTGATAGGGCTACGGCCATGAAGGGACAGACACAAAAACTCTTCTTTAGTGGCAAAGAAATGAAGGACCATGGCATGATAATGCTTCATTGTATAATCCCATCTAAAGACTTCCTCCTGAGGTTATGCAAATTGCAAAGAAACCCATAAAGGTATCTCCTTCTTGTTTCGCATTATAGAGTCACAGAGATGTACAGCATGGAAATAGACCCTTCGGTCCAATCTGTCCATGCTAACCAGATATCCCAACCCAATCTAGTCCCACCTGCCAGCACCCGGCCCATATCCCTCCAAACCCTTCCTATTCATATACCCATCCAGATGCCTTTTAAATGATGTAATTGTACCAGCCTCCACCACATTCTCTGGCAGCTCATTCCATACACGTACCACCCTCTGCGTGAAAACGTTGCCCTTTAGGTCTCTTTTATATCTTTCCCCTCTCACCCTAAACCTATGCCCTCTAGTTCTGGACTCCCCCACCCCAGGGAAGAAACTTTGTTTACTTTTGGAATTTGAGCAACTTCTCTGAAGAATTTCATTTCTGACTAAATTTGAAAAATGAATCTTTTTGTTATGAAGGTCAATGATTCCTGCTCTGTCGAATTTCCAAGAGCTTTATTTTTCACTATTATACACCAACACTTTGCGATTAAACGTAATATACAAATTGCTATCCGGTGCATCCCCGTATCACATATTTAACGCCAAGTGTCAGAAACAAAAGCAGAAACTGCTGGCAAACCTCAGCAGGGCTGTGGGGAGAAAGCATGGCTAACGTTTCGAATCCAGTGACTCTTCATCAGAATGGAGAGCAACTTGGATAATGTGGTTGCAGGAAGTGGGGAGAGCTGAGCAGATAGGTGGAGAGGGAGCCCAGAGAGAGAGAGATATGAAAGGGCGAGGTATACAATGAGGTTGTGGATAGCAGACCAGGACAGAGGAAAAACTGAATACGTAATAATAATAGTTAAGAGTAGGAAAAGAAAATGGATGAAAGCAGCCCATACAATGTGAAAATAGGCCTAAGACCATAAGACCATAAGAAACAGGAGGAAGGCCATTCGGCCCATCGAGTCCAGTCCACCATTCAATTATAGCTGATGGGCATTTCAACGCCGCTTACCCAACTCTCCCCGTATCCCTTAATTCCTTGCGAGATTAAGAATTATCAATCTCTGCCTTGAAGACATTTAATGGCCCGGCTTCCACTGCGCTCCATGGCAATAAATTCCACAGACCCACCACTCTCTGGCTGAAGAAATGTCTCCTCATTTCCGTTCTAAATTGACCCCCTCTAATTCTAAGGCTGTGCCCACGAGTCCTAATATCCCCGTCTGACAGAAAGAATCTCCCAGAATCCACCCTTTCTAAGCCATGCATTATCTTGCAAGTTTCTATTAGATCTCCCCTCAACCTTCTGAACCCTAATAATTACAATCCCAGGATCCTCAGCCGTTCATTGTATGTTAGGCCTACCATTCCAGGGATCATCCGTGTGAGTCTCCGCTGGACACACTCCAGTGTCAGTCTGTCCTTCCTGAGGTGTGGGGCCCAAAACTGGACTAAATGGGGCCTAACCAGAACTTTATAAAGTCTCAGTAGCACATCGTTGCTTTTACATTCCAACCCTCTTGAAATAAATGCCTAGGAGTAGGTAAAAACGGGAGAGATTGAGGACTGCAGATGCTGGAGATCAGTGTGGAAGAGTGTGGTGCTGGAAAAGCACAGCCAGTCAGGCAGCATCCGAGGAGCAAGAAAATCAATGTTTCAAACATAAGCCATTCAAGAGGGCGGTGCCGAGTTGGAGGGCTGGATCTGGGACAAGGAGGGAGGAGGAGAGATGAAAAAACTGGTGAAACCAACATTGATTCTGTGTGGTTGGAGGGTCCCAAGGCAGAAGTTGAGGTGTTCTTCCTCCTGGCGTCGGGTGGCTAGGATTTGGCAGTGGAGGAGGCCCAAGACCTGCATGTCCTTGGCCTCCATGAAAATGGGTTGAAAAAGGGTTGGCTGAGCTAAAAAGACCCATGTCATAACAGGTCCCGGGGTAAGTCATAGAAACTGCAGGGTCCCCAAGCGGAAAATGAGGAATTGTTTTTCCAGCTTGGACTGAGGCTCACTGGAACACTGCAGCAAGTCTGAGACAGAAATGTTGGCCAGGGAACAGGGTGGGGTATTGAAGATGTGTCAGTTATGGCAATATCTCAGCACCAGAAAGTGAAAGGATTGGGCACTCTTAAATCACAAGGATGCTGAATGTTAACACATGAAAAGTGGAGGCCAGCTCACGTTGCTAACCTTCCAGGGCTTGACTCTGGCATTTATCACTGAACCCCGAAATCCCTGGAGGTGCTGGTGGTGATGAGCCACCTTTTAAAACCCTCAGTGTATGGGGGACTTGGGAACATTCACACTGAAAGGTTGAATTTCTTCCAGCAATTGACCAAGGAAATAGCAACACTGAAAACATTCCCAATGCTTGCTTTACTTTGTTGGTCATGAAGATATTGGATATTTGATTGAAATGCTGATTTGCTAGGTGCTACAACAAGCGAGCTCATGAAGGCATCTGGATGAATAAATCTGACCAAACATTGGCAATCCAAAGCCAACTGCAGTCTATACCCTCTCCCTTACCCCGTCACTATCTACTTCACTCAACCCCCAGTGTTGGAGGACCTTGTCAACAGTCTGAGGTCCCACACTCGCTTCCCAAATAATCCCTGAACTTCATAGAATCCCTACAGTGTGGAAATTGGCCATCTGGGGGCTCCCTCCTAGACCCAACCCCCTCCCTATAACTCTGCATTTCCCTCCCCCCACTTCATCTCAGATCCAAACCTCCAACTCGGCACCGGCCTCTTAACCTGATCTACCTGTCCATCTTCCTTCCTACCGATCCACTCCACCGACCCATCACAATCACCTTCTACCTGCATCCACCTATCACCCATCCCCCAGCCCCAGCCACCTTACCCCCTTCACAGTCCTGAAGAAGGGCTTCTGTCCGAAACATCAACTCTCCTGCTCCTTGGATGCTGCCTAACCTGCTGTGCTTTTCCAGCACCACACCTTTCGACTCTGACTCTCCAGTACCTGCAGTCCTCACTTTCTCCATGGCTAACTCACCCAGCTTGGACACTAACCCACCTAACCTGCATATCTTTGGGTTGTGGGAGGAATCCGGAGTACCTGGAGGAAACCCATGCAGACACGGGGAAAACATGCAAACTCCACACAGTCACCCGAGACTGGAACTGAACTTGACTCCCTGGCTCTGTGAGGTAGCAGTGCTAATCACTGAGCCACCATACTGCCCTTTTGTAAACCTTCCCAAAAAGCAAAGACACACCATCAGTTCCTGCCTGCCAAGGATTTTAGTTTCAGTTGCCTGAGCACACTGTGCTGGCATATCCATTAGCACTAAACTCCAGCTCTGCCTGTAAACAAGGCACTGAATGATTGTGACATGAGTCATAGCTGTTGGCATTTAATGTTATAAACAAACGTCCTGCTACTTCTTTCCCACGTTGTAGCTGCACACTGTCAGCCTGAATTGTTGTCGCCTCAGAAACCCAACCAGTGCTCGACCAAGCGGAGATGTGAATGTTTAACTCGGGAAAGAGGAATGGCACACTGGGGAAAATTGGACAATGTCTGGCCATCCATTCAGCTCCTTACTGTGCTACTTGTACAGTGGCTAGAGACAAAACAACTGCAGATGCTGGAATCCAAGGTAGACACCTGAAGAAGGGTTACACCTGAAAAGTGTCAACTTCTCCACCTCCTGATGCTGCCTGGCTTGCTTCCAGCCTCCTGCCTGTCTACCTTGTGCAGGGCTAGCAAAGGACTGGCTGAAGGCACACAGCAACTCTGATAACTTGGAGTGACGGGCAGCCCTAGGACTCAACATGGTTCTATTGGGTAACAAAGTAAATAACTTAATTGAGGGAACATGGTGGATTACAGCTCTGTCAGGAACAAACCCGTAACTCCTAATCCCCATTCTGCTCCTGTCCCCATTGTTTCCCAGTCTGCATTAAATCAAGACGTCGGGAAATGCTTTGTTAAATGATGGAGCCACTGTGTGGCAGTATTGTTCCAGGCATTTCAAGGGAGCGATATAAGTGGAGCAACTCTGCCTTTCTGACACTATCACCATCTCTCATTGAAGCGTTTACCTGCAGTAATCAAGCACCTTCTGTTTCCAGTGAGATTACCAAACACTCAAAGTGATAAAGGCATTGCTTTACTGAACGAGCTCAGAATGTGGATAGCAATTAAGTAGCACTCAATAATTTTAAAGGAACAACATTCCTAGTACACAAAACCCAATTCTTCTCCTTAAATGTCATACTCCTGGTTAATAATTACAGTTTTATAGGCTTCACCTGCACCAATATATTTTCTCAGGGAGTCTATAACTGACTCCACGTGAATGCAGAAAATGGACACGGAGCAATTGGATTACCTGCCAGTATTCAGGCAGAAATTGAAAAAGGCTGCAATTCTCAGCACAACATTAGGGGCCCGGCAATCTGTCCTACTGTTCCTCCAGCAGTGCCCAAACTGTGCCCTTTCTGCCCTCAATTTATCGGGTTATTTCATTCCCTCCCGGTCTGTTACAGCAGCAATGGGAAGGCCATCATTATCCTATCATGCCCGGGTGCTGTAATACTGCTGCTTTTTGGTTCAGCCAGAGTGCTACTATTAATCCACTTTCTGAAGGGCTCCTCCTATGTCTGTTGTAAAGGATGGACCTGAAATAGCATCAGTCTCAGTAGCAAGCATTCTTCCCTTAGAGAACAGGATGTAGCTTATTACATTTCTGTAACAATTTACAAGTTACATTCTTTACAGTTACAGAGTCACAGAGATGTCGGCACGGAAACAGACCCTTTGGTCCAATTTGTCCATGCTGATGAGATATCTAAAATTAATCTAGTCCCATTTGCCAGCAATTGGCCCATATCCCTCTAAACCCTTCCTATTCATAATCCCATCCAGAAGCCTTTTAAATGTTGCAATTGTACCAGCCTCCACCACATTCTCCGGCAGCTCATTCCACACACGCATCACTCTCTGTGTGAAAAAGTTGACCCTTGCGTCCCTTTTATATCTTTCCCCTCTCACCCTAAACCTATGCCCTCGAGCTCTGGCCTCCCCTACCCCATGGAAAAGACTTTGACTATTTACCTTATCCCTGCCCCTCATGATTTTATAAACCTCTATAAGGTCACCCCTCAGCCTGCAACACTCCAGGGAAAACAGCCCCAGCCTCCATCATTCTTGGGAAGATCAATGATGAGAGGATGTACCTCCCTAATCCAGCATCGTCAGGTCCAGCTCTCTCTAAGATCCTGTAGCCGCACTCCTCCTGGCTTCCAACCAGGAGCCTCTAAAGAATCTGTATTGATTTGTATTTATATCACTTTTTGTTCCACTCTGTTCAGGTTGGATATCCTCAATTCCGATTTTGATGCCAACTGGGAAATCACTCATTCATTCAGTGCATGATTCCTATGAGTCAAGGTACTTGATGTGCATGTGGAATGAAGGAGTATACTCAATATTTTTGATGTTTTATTAGGACTTCAGTCACTGACTGTGGCACTAAAAGGAGTCACTTTATGATTGCCTTGATCCTTATAGATGATTTCCCATGGTTCAGCAATTCCTCTGGTCTGACATAGGTCTAGAACCTTGACTTAAGCAGCATGTTTCCCTTCGCCTTTCCCTTTCAGTCTGCTATTCACCCCCTGACCCTCTCCCAGGCACTTAGCCCCTTGTCAAAGCTGCCTTCCCTCTATCACATTCTCTCAGTTTTTAAAATTTAATTACAGGACGTGGGTATTGCTGGCTAGGCCAGCATTTATTGCTCAGCCCTAATTGACCAGAGGGCAATTAAGAGTTATAGAGTCATAGAGATGTGCAGCATGGAAACGGTCCCTTCGGTCCAACTCGTCCATGCTGACTAGACATCCCAACCCATTCTAGTCATACCTGCCAGCATTTGGCCCATATCCCATAAAACCCTTTCTATTCATATACCCATCCAGATGCCTTTTAAAAGTTGTAATTGTACCAGGCTCCTCTGGCAGCTCATTCCATACACGCACCACCCTCTACGTGAAAATGTTGCTCCTTAGGTCTCTTTTATATCTTTCTCCTCTCACCCTAAACCTACGCCCTCTAGTTCTCGAATCCCTCACCCCAGGGAAAAGACCTTGTCTATTTACCCTATCCATGCCCCTCATGATTTTATAAACCTCTATAAGGTCACCCCTCAGCCTCCGACACTCCAGGGAAAACAGCCCCAGCCTATTCAGCCTCTCCCTGTAGCTCTAATCCTCCAACCTTGGCAACATCCTTGTAAATCTTTTCAGAACCCTTTCAAGTTTCACAACATCTTTCCGGTGGATTGCACACATTGCTGTGGGTCTGGAGTCACGTGTAGGCCAGACCACTAAGGACAGCAGTTTCCTTCCCTAAAGGACATTAGTGAACCAGATGGATTTTTCCAACAATCAACAAAGTTTCATGGTCACCATTAATTCCAGATTTATTTTAATTGAATTCAAATTCCACCATCTGCCATGATGGGACTTGAACGCAAGTCCTGAGAATATTATCTGGGTCTCTGGATTAATTATGAAAATATCACACACCCATTGCTTCCCCTACTTCTATGTACTGTTATGAAGTTGAAGGTGGTGGGCAAGTTGTTGGAAGGAATCCTGAGGGGCAGGATGTACATGTATTTGGAAAGGCAAGGACTGATTAGGGATAGTCAACATGGCTTTGTGAGTGGGAAATCGGGTCTCACAAACTTGATTGAGTTTTTTGAGGAAGTAACAAAGAGGATTCATGAGGGCAGAGTGGTAGATGTGATCTATTTGGACTTCAGTAAGGCGTTCAATAAGGTTCCCCATGGGAGACTGATTAGCAAGGTTAGATCTCATGGAATACATGGAGAGCTAGCCATTTGGATACAGAACTGGCTCAAAGGTAGAAGACAGAGGGTGGTTGTTTTTCAGACTGGAGGCCTGTGACCAGTGGAGTGCCACAAGGATCCACGCTAGGTCCTCTACTTTTTGTCATTTACATAAATGATTTGGATGTGAGCATAAGAGGTACAGTTAGTAAGATTGCAGATGACACCAAAATTAGAGGTGTCGTGGGCAGCGAAGAGGGTTACCTCAGATTACAACAGAATCTTGACCAGATGGGCCAATGGGCTGAGAAATGGCAGATGGAGTTTAATTCCGATAAATGCGAGGTGCTGCATTTTGGGAAAGCAAACCTTAGCAGGACTTATACTCATGGTAAGATCCAAGGGAGTGTTGCTGAACAAAGAGACCTCAGAGTGTAGGTTCATATCTCCTTGAAAGTGGAGTCGCAGGTAGATAGGATAGTGAAGAAGGCGTTTGATATGCTTTCTTTTATTGGTCAGAGTATTGAGTACAGGAGTTGGGAGGTCATGTTGTGGCTGTACAGGACATTGGTTAGGCCACTGTTGGAATATTGCGTGCAATTCTGGTCTCCTTCCTATCGGAAAGAAACTTGAAAGGGTTCAGAAAAGATTTACAAGGATGTTGCCAGGGTTGAAGGAGAGGCTGAACAGGCTGGGGCAGTTTTCCCTGGAGCATCGGAGGCTGAGGGGTGACGTTATAGAGGTTTACAAAATTATGAGGGGCATTGATAGGTTAAATACGCAAAGTCTTTTCTCTGGGGTCGGGGAGTCCAGAACTAGAGGGCATAGGTTTAGGGTGAGAGGGAAAAGATATAAAAGAGACCTAAGGGGCACCTTTTTCACACAGAGGATGGTACGTGTATGGAATGAGCTGCCAGAGGATGTGGTGGAGGCTGGTAAAATTGCAACATTTAAGAGGCATTTGGATGGGTATATGAATAGGAAGAGTTTGGAGGGATATGGGCTGGGTGCTGACAGGTGGGACTAGATTGGTTTGGGATATCTGGTCAGCATGGACGGGTTGGACCGAAGGGTCTGTTTCCATGCTGTACATCTCTATGACTCTATGCATGTACTGTACCTTTAAGAGAAGAAGAATATTGTTCTGAAATGAGAGTTTACAAGCACCTGTGTAGATGTCTAGATGGCAGTCCCAGAATGTACTGGAAAATTGAAAATACCAACATCCCCTGCTTTTAGGAAGTTCGCTTTATGCCACTTTGCTTTTACGAACAACCTACATTAGTACCTGTTTTCACTAATTGAAAGAAATACGAAAAATGTTCACTTTTATGAGAAAAGGCAACATTTTTCCCATATAAAGTAATGCCTCTTTGCTTTACACCATTTCTGCTTACGAAAGATTTCATAGGAATGCTCTACTTTCAGATAGCGGGGGAAACCTGTATGTAACATTTGGCTGTGAAATATATACCTGAGTTTTGGTTACTGTTTTGACAACAATTCGATGTAACCAATCAGTTTAAATTATGCCTCAGAATACTAAAGCCCAATCGAGTTTGAATTTATTGTTTTGCCAACGTGGAAACAATGAGATGATCCGATGTTGGGAGCTATAAAATGCGGACATTTTGAGAAGTGGTCAGAGAGCAACTAGTGTACAGCCAGAGAGCTAACTGCCAATATAACATTGTGCTCTCCCAGAAATTACAAAACCTTCTCTATCAAAGGTACCTTTTCATATGAAACATACTCGCAGTAAAAAGAAAGAAGACGACCCAGGGAGATTAAGAATTAGAAAAAAAAGCCATCTTTGCATTAGGATGGTTCATTTTTTCTTAAGGGGGAGGTGTTATGAAGTTGAAGGCATGTACTGTACCTTTAAGAGAGAGAGAATGCTGTTCTGAATTGAGAGCTTATAAGCACCTGTGTATATGACTAGATGGCTGTCCCAGAGAGTACTGGAAAATTTGAAAATATGCAACATTTGGCTGTGAAATAGATTCCTGAGTTTTGTTTGCCGTTTTGACAATAATTCAAATTTAATCAATCAGTTTAAATTACGCCCCAGGATACTAAAACCCAATCGAGTTTGAATTTATTGTTTTGCCAACATTGATCCAATGAGATGATCTGACGTTGGGGGTATAAAATGCAGAAGTTTGAAAACTGGGCAGAGAGTAACTGCCACAGAGCCAGACAGCAAATTGCCAATATAACATTGTGCTCTCCAAGGAATTAGGAAACCTTCTCCATCAATGGTACCTTTTCATATGAAACATACTCGCAGTAAAAAGAAAGAAGATGACCCAGGGAGATCCTCAGCTGGAAGAGTGAAGACACAGAAGAAGACAGAGACTGTGTGGTTCTGAAATTAAGTTGATGTAATTCTAATTAGTGTCTTATTTGATCAGCATACCTGTTATAGAGATGGAGGCAGAAAGGGGTTTAGAGTTGTGAATAGTTGTTGTTTAATGTTCACTTTTAGAGTTAAAAAATAAATTAAGGTTATTTTCTTTAAACGGTGGAATTTGGAAGTTCTCTGTCACTCATATTTTAACAGATTAGGAGGTAGGTGAGCTTTTCTCGGTGTTTGGTTTAATTAATAGTGGGGTTTGCCTCCATGTTGTAACAGTACCACTGCCAGTACCCACCTCTATTCCTCTTACCTTCATTTCCCTCTTCCCTTTCTGCTCTCCATATTGTGTCCCCTGTCATTTCCCCTTCCCCTTCCACTGCCATCCACTTCCCTCATGATTCCTCCTTCTTGGCTGCTGCCATGAATGACTGGACATTGGAGGCAGGCGTCCTCCACCGCCAAATCCAAGCCACCCGACGTCTGGACGAAAAACGCCTCATCTTCCATCTTGAGATCCTTCGACCAGACAGCGTCAACAATGACTTCACTAGTTTCCAAATCTCCCCAAACCCCCCCCCCCCATGTCATCCCAGATCCAATCTCCAACTTGGCACTGCCCTCTTGACCTGTCCATTTTCCATTCCACATTATCCGCTCCACCCATCCCACTAATTTATCACTCTCCCCCCCCCCCCCCCAACCTGGAAGTATCTATCACCTTCC
>NC_057743.1:18010203-18024815 GCF_004010195.1 Chiloscyllium plagiosum | reverse complement strand
CTGCCTCACAGCGCCAGAGACCCGGGTTCAATTCCCGCCTCAGGCGACTGACTGTGTGGAGTTTGCATGTTCTCCCCGTGTCTGCGTGGGTTTCCTCCACGTGCTCCGGTGTCCTCCCACAGTCCAAAGATGTGCAAGTCAGGTGAATTGGCCATGCTAAATTGCCCGTAGTGTTAGGTAAGGGGTAAATGTAGGGGTATGGGTGGGTTGCACTTCGGCGGGGTGGTGTGGACTTGTTGGGCCGAAGGGCCTGTTTCCACACTGTAAGTAATCTAATCTAATCTAATCTAATCTAATCTAATCTAATCTAATCTAATATTCTGAGTAGGAGTGAAAGGAACAGGGTGGTCATTATGGGGGACTTTAACTTCCCCAACATTGACTGGAAATGCTATAACTCTCGTACATTGGATGGATCAATTTTTGTCCAATGTGTGCAGGAGGGTTTCCTGACACAGTATGTCGAAGGGTCGACAAGAGGGGAGGCCACAATGGATCTGGTGCTTGGTAATGAACCAGGCCAGGTGTTTGATTTAGTTGTAGGTGAGCACTTTGAAGAGAGTGACCATAATTCAGTTACGTTTAGTTTAGCGATGGAAAGGGATAGGTACATGCCACAGGTCAAGAGTTATCGATGGGGCACGGGCAATTATAATGCGATTCGGCAAGAATTAGGATGCATAGAATCGGGTAGCAAAATGCAGGGGATGCAGACAATCGAAACGTGGAGCTGGTTTAAGGAACAGATATTGCGTGTCCTTGATAGGTATGTCCCTGTCAGGCAGGGAGGAAGTGATAAGGTAAGGGAACCGTGGTTTACTACAGAAATTGCATCTCTTGTTAAGCAGAAAAAGGAGGCTTATGTGTTGATGAGGCAAGATGGTACAGATGAGGCGATGGGAGTTACAGATCAGCTCGGAATGTTTTAAAGAGAGAGTTAAGAAGAGCAAAGAGAGGACAGGAGCAGTCTTTAGCACATAGAATAAAGGAGAACCCTGAAGCTTTCTATAGGTATGTGAGGAATAAAAGGGTGATTAGGGTAGGAATAGGGCCCGTCAAAGTCAGAAGTGGGAAGTTGAGTGTGGACCCTGTGGAGATCGGAGAGGTGCTGAATGAACATTTCTCATCGGTTTTCACTCAGGAAAAGGTGAATATCGTAGAGGGGAAGAATGAGGTACGAGATATTAGACTGGAAAGGATCGAGGTTAGTTACGAATAGGTGTTATCAATTCTAGAAGGAGTGAAAGTAGACAAGTCCCCTGGGCCAGATGGGATTTATCTGAGGATTCTCTGGGAAGCTAGGGAGGAGATAGCAGAGCCTTTGGCTTTGATATTTGAGTCGTCATTATCTACAGGTTTAGTACCGGAGGATTAGAGGATTGCAAATGTTGTGCCCTTGTTCAAGAAGGGCAGTAGAGATGACCCAGGTAATTATAGACCAGTGAGCCTTACTTCTGTTGTAGGAAAGAATTATAAGAGATAAGATTTGTAAACATCTAGCAAGCAACAATTTGATTTCAAATAGTCAACATGGTTTCGTCAAGGGCAAGTCGTGTCTCACAAACCTCATTGAGTTTTTTGAGAAGGTGACCTAGCATGTAGATGAGGGTAGGGCAGTTGACGTGGTGTACATGGACTTCAGTAAAGCCTTTGATAAGGTTCCACATGGTAGGCTGTTGGAGAAAATGAGGGTGATTTAGCAGTTTGGATTAGGAATTGGCTTTCTGAAAGAAGGCAGTGAGTGGTGGTTGATGGAAAATAGTGGTTAAGAGTGGTGTGCCACAAGGATCTGTTTTGGGACCACTGCTATTTGTCATTTTTATAAATGACTTCGACGCAGGCATAGGTGGATGGGTTAGTAAGTTTGCAGATGACACTAAAGTCGGTGGAGTAGTGGACAGTTTGGAAGAATGTTACAGGTTGCAGGGGACTTGGATAAACTGCAGAATTGGGCTGAGAGGTGGCAAATGGAGTTCAATGCAGCTAAATGTGAGGTGATGCACTTTGGGAAGAGTAACAGGATGGCAGAGTACTGGGTCAATGGAAAGATTCTTGGTAGTGTGGATGTGCAGTGGAATCTTGGAATCCATGTACATAGATCCCTGAAAGTTGCCACCAGGTGGATAGTGCAGTTGGGAAGGCATATAGTGTGTTAGGTTTCATTCACTGAGAGATTGAGTTCCGGAGCCACAATATCATGCTGCAACTATACAAAACGCTAGTGCGGCCACACTTGGAATATTGTGTACAGCTCTGGTCCCCATATTTCGGGAAGGATGTGGAAGCATTGGAAAAGGTGCAGAGGAGATTTACCGGGATGTTGCCTCGTCTGGAGGGAAGATCTTATGCGGAAAGGCTGAGAGACTTGGGTCTGTTCTCATTGGAAAGAAGAAGGCTAAGAGGGGATTTGATAGAGACATACAAGATGATTAGAGGATTGGATAGGGTAGACAGTGAAAGTATTTTTCCTAGGATGATGACGTCAGCTTGTACGAGGGGGCATAACTATGAATTGAGGGGTGATAGATTTAAGACAGATATCAGAGGCAGGTTCTTTACTCAGAGAGTGGTAAGGGTGTGGAATGCCCCACCTGCTAATGTAGTCAACTCAGCCACATTAGGGAGACTTAAACAATCCTTAGATAAGCACATGGATGATAATGGGATAGTGTAGGGGGACGAGCTGAGAATAGTTCACAGGTCGGCGCAACATTGAGGGCCGAAGGGCCTGTTCTGCGCTGTATTGTTTTATGTTCTATTTTCTGTAACCCTCATGCACACATTGTCTGCCAAATAGACATTGGTTCTCTCTTGAATTTCTGAGCACCATCCCCTTTCACTGTCCTACCTTGTAGCTGTTCCAGGTATCACTAACATGCTTCCTCCCTCTGCCTGGAAAGATGTCTTTTTGATTGATTGGAAAGCCAAAGTGGCTATCCAGCACACAGTAGACTTAATTAGCTCCTGAGGCCTTTGTTCTTTATTGCTGGGAAATAAAGTTAAACTTTATAGATCCAAAAATAACACTGAATCAGATTGAAACGTTAATCAGAGAGTTTATGCTCCTGTAATGGCCCCATTTGTCCCTGTCAGTCCCCATCCCCTTCAAACGGATTTATTGCAAGCAAAGAACAAAATAGTTTAAAAGTCCAATTCTGTCCTTGGCATGTTCTGAGCTGTTTTGTAATCTCATCTCCTTATTGTCTTCCTCTGTTCTACTGTGTTACACAGACTCACCAACACGCAGCCATTACCAGTGATGCTCCATCGACATTCACAAGGTATTCACGAGAGATACTTTCTAATCAACCTGCTCCGGGATGTTATGATACATCTCAGGATCAAGTTGGACTTGGACCTGACACCTGGCCCAGAGATAGGGACACTACCACTGCACCACAAGTGCCCTCAAACCTCAATTGACAATTTGTACCAATTACAAGCATCATTCTTTTCCACAAAGTAAGATAAAGCTCTTAAAGATATTGGAATCAAGGGTTATGGGGATAAGGCAGGAACAGCATACTGATTATGAATGACCAGCCATGACCATGATGAATGGTGGTGTTGCCACGAAGGGCTGAATGGCCTACTCTTGCACCTATTGTCGAGAATGAACTGACCGTGAAACTCATCAAATTCAATTAAGAAGATATTCATTAGCAGGGTCAGTAAGGATACCCAAAAGGCCACTAGATTCATCAAAGACCCTTCCTGCTCCCCATCAAGGTAAGTAAAAACTAAGGGCAGACCCTTCCCAGCTCCTCAATAATGTAGGTAGGGTGAGAAAGTTGGAATCATCCTGAGGGATGGCCAGCGATGAAGTATCTGCCATCAAGATCACCATGTCCCATTTTCCAACCAAGTGTTGAATAGTCAGATGAGATCGCCCCTAGTTAGGTATGAGAAGCCTACTTACATGGATTATTTTACATAAACACCCTTATATTGTGTCATCATGTCTCACTAAGATGCAGGTTCCCATTCTCGAGTGGCTGATAGAAACCAAACTCTGACAATTCCTGATGTGAAAGTCAGAATGGTCACCTGGTGGGACCAACTCGCTGCTTGTTCATCTTGCTCTCTATCTCAGACAGCAGACACCAAAAACCACAGGACACACTCCTTAGCTGTGACCATAGGCATCCCTCTATCCACCAGGACATCCCGTTCCCCCCCTCAGTAAAACAGAGCCAATTTCTCTCTGTCCAACACAGTTGGGACAATTGTGCTACTCTGCACTGTGCGGGTCTGCCCTTTAAAGATGGTGTCAGTGCCAGGAATCCCAGGAGGTCCTAGCAGTGCCCTATATTTTACCTGTGGCAAGAGGGAGGAATATGACAAACAGGGCACCGCAGCATCAGAGTGGAACTGGTAAAAGCACAGCGGGTCAAGCAGCGATCGAGAAGGGGAGCCGATATTTCGGGTCAGAACCTTTCCTCAGGACTGATTAAGTGTCCCGACCTGAAACATCGACTCCCCTTCTCTGATGCTGCTTGACCCGCTGTGCTTTATCCAGCTCCACTCTGACTCTCCAGCATCTGCAGTTCCCACTATTTCCAGGGTACCAGGGCATGATACATGGGCAATGAGGTGAGTTTGGGTAGAGGGCATGAGAAAATTCACAAGAGCTGACAGAGTGAAATCCTCCATAAAACTCGCCTACATTGACAGCGAGCTAATTTCTGGCAGAATTCAGCCCTGAGGGAACTATCTTTTATTCTGATGTTTTCAATAGTTCCTTTAGAGTCGTTTCAATGTTGAACTGCAGCAACTAACTGGAACTTGAATGGTATCTGCTTCACCAGACTTGGACATAAATATGACAGAAACGTCCTGAGACAGGTGGAAATGTCCACTGTTGTGTGTGCTGGCGTTCTGTGTCATAATGAGTTGCAGAGTCTGTGGCTGTCCTGATAAAATAGCGTTCTCCTGGCCAAATGACTGCTCTTTGGTTTGATTACAAGCTCAGCCACTTTCCTGTCTGCTGGGTGGAGACAGGAACATATCGGAAGTCTACAGCCAATGAGATCTCAGGACAGAAACAGGCCCTTCATTCAGGTCCCCACCCATTCCCATCGTCCAGCACTTGGCCCATCGCCTTGTCTACCTTCACATCACAACTACACACCGAAATATTTCTCAAACGTCTTCTGCCATTTGCTCTCATTGTTTCTCCCCCCCGCCTCCAGACAGTCTCCAGGACCCTGGTAAAGTATCCGCCCCTCCTCATGGGGTCCTGCAGTGATAGGATTTCAGCAACTGCTTCAACTTAAAAGGACCTGGACAGTGAGAACGTGCACTGCATGAAAACTGGTCCGAATCTCATTAATGTTTCAACGTGCTGCAGTCAGGATTATAATATTGGAAATTTACAGTTTTTAGTGCACCGTGAAGAATCCTTTTGTGGCACAGCAGTGTTGTTTTATTAAAAAGGTCTGTGAGGATTTATCACACTGGGTATTAGAAAGCCTAACAAAACATTCACGACGCAGAAGCAGGCCATTCGGCCCCACAGGTTCATGTTGGTATTTAGGCTCCCGATGGCCCTCTTTCCACCCCTCCTGACCTCACCTCATCAACATGTCCATTAAACCATCGGAAATAGGAACAAAAGGAGGCCATTCAGCCCCTCGAGCCTGCTTCACCATTCACCATCCGACATTCCTCACTTCCTGTGTTTTCCTGTAACCTTTTATTCCCTGACTGATGAGAGATCTATCCATCTCAGCCCAAAATATACTCAAGGAATCTGCCCCCACAGCTGTCTGTGGCAAGGAGTTCCAGAGACACTCAACCCTCTTAGAGAACAAATTCCTCCTCATCTCAGTCTTAAATTGGCACCCCTTTATTCCAAGACAATGCTCTCTTTCAGTGGAAGCATCTTCCAAAACAGCATTTATCCTGTCTAGCCCCTTAAATTCCAGTGAGGAGAATCCCAAACGGTTTTGCCTTTACTCATCAATCCCCACCTTCCAGGGATCATCCGAGTGAACCTCCTCTGAACTGCCTCCAATGAAGTGATGTCTTTCCTTAAATTGGGGGACCAAAACAGCCAGCAGTACTCCTGATGTGATCTTGCCAGCACCTTGTACAGATATAGTAAGACTTCCCTCCTCTTATATTCCAGCGTCCTTGATCTAAAGACCAACGTTCCATTCACCTTTCTGATGACCTGCTGCACCTGGATGCTAGCTTTCTGTGTTTCAAGTACAATAGCCCCAAGTCCCTTGATGTTACAGCTTTTCTCCATTTAAATAATATGCTCTTTTGCTCTCCCTTCTGAAACAAACAACTTCATATTTGCCCAGATTATACTTCATTTGCTAACTTTTGCCCTCCTATCAACCTTTCGATATTTCTCTAATCTGCTTACATCCCCTTTCCAACTTAACTTGCCACCTACTTTTGTCTCATCTGCATATTTGGCGACAGAACACTCCCTTCCTTCCTCCAACTCATTAAAATATATTGTAAATAGTTGTGGTCCCAGCACTGATCCCTGTGGAACCCCACTAGTCACTGGTTACCAACCTGAAAAAGAACCCGTGATCCCACTCACTGTTTACTGCCCATGAGATAATTCTCTACCCGTGCCAATGTACAACCTCCAACACCGTGGTCTCTTATGACTTAGCCTTTTGTGAGGTACCCTTGTTGAATGCCTTCTGGAAGTCCGAATCCAACTGTTTCTCCTCTATTGACTCTTGAAATTTCCTGGAAAAACTCCAATAAGTTTATTAGAGATGTCCTGCAATTACTTTTTTTAATAATTGATTTGTTGAACAATAGATGTTAGGCTAATTGGCCTATAATTACCTGCTTTTTTGCCTCCCTTCTGTTTTGTTTGGGGGTGACACATTAGCAGTTTTTGGAAAATCACAACTAATACATCCACTATCTCTGTAGCTACGTATTTTAGGAGCCTAGGATGCAAGCCTCAGGACCAAGGGATTTATCTGCCTTTAGCTCCATTAGTTTGTCTATTACTACTTCTCGAGTGATTGTGATAGTACTCAATTCCTCCCCTATATTCTTTCATATCACTGGGATGTTTGAAGTACCTTCTACGATGATGAACGCTGTAAAATATTTGTTTAAATCCTCTGTCATTTCTTTGTTTCCCAAAACCATCTCCCCAGATTCATTTTCTCAGGTGTGGTGCCTATGTTCACTTTGACCTCTCTCTTCCTTTTTATATATTTAAGAAGTTCCTATTGTCAGTTTTCATATTCCTCCTCAGTTTGCCTTCAACTTATTTTCTGCTTATTAGTTTTTATCAGTCCTTCTTTTGTGGATTTGTCTTTGGGGCTAACACTGACATTTGCCTCCTTATTTGATTTTTCTTTCACTTTTACACACTCCTTAACTGTCTTGGTTAGTCATGATTGTTTATCCCCCTCTTAGAATCTTTACTCTTTACTGGGACGTATTTTTGCTGAGTGAAAAGTATGATCGGTGGCACAGTGGTTAACACTGTTGCCTCACAGCGCTAGAGACCCGGGTTCAATTCCTGCCTCAGGCAACTATCTGTGTGGAATTTGCACATTCTCCCTGTATCTGTGTGGGTTTCCTCCCACAGTTCAAAAACATGCAGGTTAGGTGAATGGGCCATGCTAAATTGTCCGTAGTGTTAGGTGAAGAGGGAAATGGGTCTGGGTGGGTTGTTCTTCAGAGGGTCGACTTGTTGGGCCAAAGGGCCTGTTTCCACCCTATAAGTAATCTAATGACTGCTTGCTTACTATCTTTGCTGCTAATCTCTCTGCCTAGTCATGTTAATTAACTCTATCCTCATTTCAATATAATTCCCTTTATTTAAGCTAAACACTTGTCTCTGACCCAGGTTTCTCATTCTCAAGTTGAATCTTAAATTCTGTCATATTACAAACACTATTTCTAATCTATTATTCCTGTCTTCCCCATGTGTCTTTCTAATTTTTCCTCACGTTATGACACTGAAATAAAACCCCTCTCTAATTAAAACTAACACCCCAGAAAAGCTCACCTTGTCTCGTAATCTGCTAAAAAGGTGAATGAGTGAAACAACATCTCTGATTTCCACTGTTTAAAGAAAAAAAAACAGTTTATTTTCTTAACCTTAACAGTGAGCAAAACTATTAACAAATCCGAGAACCCTTGTTCTTAAAAAATCACTATCTGCCCCCAACGCTCCAATAACACAATTAATAAACCCTAAATTAACTTAATCTCTCCAAGTCCATACAGTCTATTATGTTGTATTCTCTCTGGTCTTCTGAATCTGTCATTTTCTTCCATCTTTCTGACATCTGCCATTTTCTCCCTGGGCCATCTTCTACAATTTCTTTCTGTTTTTACTGGAAAAGGTACCTTTAATAGATAGTGCCATCGAGATTCCTTTGACAGCGTTGACAATCCTTTCAGATGACATGTGCTGTCATGGTCAATGGCAGTTGCCCTGACCAATTTTTCAAAATGTCCTTCATTTTTATATCCCCCAACATTGTACCCTCTCATTGATCCAATGTTGTCAATACAATAAATTCAAATACAATTGGTTTTTGGCATGCTGGGCATAATTTAAATTAATTGGTTAAATGCAAATCCGATTGTCTTAACATCAAAACACAACCTCAAGCTGATTGTTACACATCATCAACTCTCCGCACTCTCTGCTCCTGTCAGCTCGTCACAGACACATGTGCTGTCACAATCTCTCAGCTCAGAAAGGCACCTCGCTCTTAAAGTGACCATACATTTGTGACACTCAAATGTATCTATGCGATTCACTGCAACCACATCCTGTCACAATAAGTTGCGCATACTCATTGCTCTCTGCGTGAAAATGCTTCTCCCGAATTTCCTCTTGGATTTAGTTTCACCCCACTTTCCGGGCTCACCTACAAGTGGAAACACCTTCTGTATATCTGTCCAAATATCCTTTATGCTCTGAAAGAACTTCATCAAATGACCATGTCTTCTCTTTTCTCGGGAAAAGACTCACATCTGTCCAATCTTTCCTGATACATATAACCTCACAGCTCTGGTTTGATTCTAGTAAAACTTCCTTGCATTTTCTCCAGTGTAGCTATAATTGACATGGTGCTCATATGTGGTCTAACCATGTTTCCACACATAATGTTTTTGTTTTTCAATTCTAACTCCATAGAAGTGAACCCCAATGTTTTGTTTCTTGTGTTGCCTTATGAACTTTGTCACTGCTTTTAGTGACCTGTGTATCTGTATTGCCTTGAGGCCCTTAATTCTCTTCTCTGTTTAGAGACATAGGCCCTTGGGTGGCACAGTGGCTCAGTGGTCAGCACTGCTGACTCACAGCACCAGGGTCCTAGGTTCGATTCTAGCGTCTGGTGATTGTCTGTGTGGAGTTTGCATGTTCTCCTCGTGTCTGTGTGGGTTTCCTCCCACAGTCCAAAGATGTGCAGGTTAGTTGGATTGGCCATGCTAAATTGCCCGTAGTGTTAGGTGCATTAGTCAGAGGGAAATGGGTCTGGGTGGGCTACTCTTCGGAGGGTCAGTGTGGACTGGTTGGGCCAAAGGGCCTGTTTCCACACTGTAGGGAATCTAATTTTTCACGGAAATTTTAAAATGGTGGATGAGATCTGGATCCCACCCTCTGTATCTGACAGATTCTATTTCTGGAAAGTGACATGACTGATATGAGGAAAACCAGAACTCCACTCGTATGTTCAGCGCTGAGTTCAAACAGACTCCACCTTTTCTGGAGCAAAAGCCTTAACTTTCAGGAGTTACAAACCTTTAGAGCTGTCATAAATTCTCTTGAAGGGTGACAGCATCTATAGAACTGTCAAGCTGTAAAGTTATTTAAATCCCCAGTCATTTAAAAACTAAAAAAGGCTACCATTGTCAACGAGAGTTGAGAGTTGAAAATAATATGTTCTAGCTGTTATCGTAATGTGTTGATATTATTCCAAGGCTATAATTCTGTCTTTGTTATTGCTTAGCAACTTTCTACATCCTATTATCATCTCACTTGAGGAACTGTAGTGCACAGTTTGATTGACAGCTCAAAGAGTTTATTAAAGGATTAGCTGTCTTTGATTTGGGGTTGTAAGTACAAATGTTTTGTTTTTATAATGGATCATGTCATTGAGAGGATTGAATGATTTGACTCAGTTTTTATAACTATGGTAAAAGCTTTAAATACATAATTAAATCTCTAATTAGTTTCATGTCAATACGATTCTGGAGGTCTGGCCTTTGTGGTGACTGAGACAGAAGGCAGAGAGGCAAACAGTAGTGGATAGTGTTATTAAATTGGCATGGCATTATGAGGAACTATGGGATGGACTGGGTAAATGAGTTGGCATGGAGTTATAAAGGATCATGGGTGGATTGGAGGTGTGGCTTGGCATTCAGTTGGTAAGGAGTCATGAAGGGGTCATGAAGATAAGTGATGAGCATGAGTTGACATGAGTTGACATGGATGGGGCATGGAGCATGGTCAGGCTGGTGAAGGAGTGAAGGTCACAGGTTATCACTGACCAAAGAATCTGGGCAAAGGTCCAAGAAAACCAAAAATAGAAATAGCTAGAAAGACTCAGCAGATCTGGCAGCACCTGTGGAGAGAAAGCGGGGTTAATGTTTCAGGTCGAGCAACCCTTCCTCAGAACTTGCAAGTGAACCAAGGCCGCCCATCACGATACTTGGCCACTGTGGCTGCCTCCAACCTGCAGCTGGAGACAATGTTCCAGACACATTCCCACAGATGCCCCAGCCCTTCCAAATGAAGATCTTGCCATTCGAAAGCGTTTCCGGGGTAGTGGGCTGGAAAATTTCTCAAATCCATCTGCCTGAGCCGGAATTGAAAATCCAGGCCTTACTTTCCAAGGAGAATGCAGCCTACCTATGCTTCCTATCAAAATGTACCCCTCCTCACACCCCCCTGCAATGAAGCCAGATAGCCCCTCAGTCTGTTGACATATCTTGGATGTTTACACCATTCTGGATAAAGTGGATGTTGAAACCTGAGGCAAAATATATATAGTCTCACAAATCTGTCCATCATCTCGTGGAGCAGGGGAGCAGAGTTACCTGCATCGTGTTGGATTACCAATACCCGTCCTTTAGGAAGACACACAAAATAGTGAGGCCTGCACTGGTTCACCTGAGTTCACACTTCAAGGAAAATGGGGGAGGTACACTGGCATCTGTTTCTGTATTCCCCCAAACCCCGTACCAACCGCAATTGCTGACTGGTCGCAGAGTTTATGTGGGATCTTACAGTGCACAAAATGGATGCCGTATTCGGATACAGTTCCCTGGCCTGAAAGTAGGTCAGGGATGTTTCAAATAAATAGTTGCCCCTGGCTCATGATTCTGCTGAGGAGCCCACATGTTGTTGGGGTTCAAAACCTTCATAACAAAGTTGGGGTGGGGTCGTGGTCTGCGTCATCATTCTAACCCCCACATGTTGTCTGAAGCTTTAAATGGAGAAAGTTCTGGTTTCAAGATGCTGCAAACAACATGTTTCCTATTGGCAGCTGGAATGGAATCTGGGGGAGATTCAGTGTTTCAGTAAAATCTAACCGGCGATGACAAAATCCCAAGCTTGAGATTCTCCCATTAAGTTTTCAGAGAAAGTGAATAAAGTCTTTTTCTGTCGCATTTAACATTCTGTGGAGAGACCGACAATGATAGAGGTGTGTGACTGACTAATGGGTGAGAAATAACTGCAAACAGAAGCTGAATCAATCCCCTGGCAGATACAGGCGAGGAACAACACCGAGAGAGGCCACATATCAGAGAGTGATGGGGCAGCAGTGAAATGGTTTCAACCAGCCTGGAGGCTCACAACATTTCCACTAATCCAATCATTTCTACAAAGAAGAAGCTCAAGAGTCTAAAGAAGTTGTTTTTGAACACAGCAGAATGTGTTCCTTTAACACTGGAGTACAAGCACACAAAATCATTCTTATCAATCGATCCGCAAACTAAAATGCAAACCTTTGAAGAAACAATTTTGAATTGGAAGAGAAATATTACAAGTTGGACTGTCACAGGCTGCTGTTGTCAGCAACATGTGAGGATACATAACCTCCCGAGTCTCACCTACCCATTGGCAACTCCCTGGAGAGCGCCCTCCAGAGGAGCAGCTGCACAGCATGAATCGGAGCCAGTGCATCTCCTCTTTGAGCTTGAGCTGCAAATCTCCCTTGATCAGGCCAACATTTGCCACTCAACTCACGCCAGGAAAAAAAAATGTGGTCATTCTCCTTGTGGTTGTGTTCCAGGGACTGGTGCCTGTGAAATGCTGGCAGCCCTGCACTTCTCTTACGAAAAAAAATGATAATACCTCCAAGGTCACTCATCACCTGGGAAGGTGTGTTTGAATGGTCTCAGAGGCGCTACATGAATGCAAATTTTTTTCTTTCGTTCCCAGGAGAAGTGCGACTGGAGTCTCTGTGAGCAATTTGCAAACTTGGCTCCATATTGGATTGGATTTGCATAGGCAGGCTAGTGGATCCTTAACTTTGAACTGATTTATGATGGTGTGGTTGGAAAGCTGAAATAGTGGCAGCATGAAGGAACCAGGTTGGACTTTCCCATCCACACGGACTGCGGACTGTGGTCACTGTATAAAACAAACCATCACTGGGCCGTTGTACAGCTCAGGGAGAAAGTCAAATGAAAAATCATCTTGAAGAAAGGGTTGAAGAGAGTTGACCCTGAGTTTCAATGATCCCTGTACTCAGTACCAAGAGGCCTAAATGTTAGCGAATGTGCCATTGATATCCAAGCACTCAACCGTATGACAGAATCGAGTCTCAAAATTCCCAGGCCCCAAAATAAGTTCTCTAAAGCCTCCTGGGACAGAACTGTCCACAATTCCACATCAATTAGCACTAAACGTTTGGACACTGCTTTAAGGAGGACAAATACAGAGCAGTCCAGGCAGCATTGGTTCAGCTTAAAAGTCCTGGGGAACATTGATGTACAGGGAGACCTGGGTGTTCAGGTTCATTGTTCCCTGAAGGTAGCAACGCAGGTCGATAGAGTGGTCAAGAAGGCATACAGCATGCTTTCCTTCATCAGACGGGGTATAGTGTACAAGAGTTGGCAAGTCATGCTATAGTTCTATGGGACCTTGGGTTCAGCTACATTTGGAATACTGCAGACAGTTCTGGTCACCACATTACTAAAAGGATGTGGATTGTTTGGAGATGGTGCAGAGGAGGTTCACCAGGATGTTGCCTGGTATGGAGGGCGCTAGCTATGAAGAGAGGTTGAGTAGATTAGGATTATTTTCATTAGAAAGACGGAGGTTGAGGGGGAACCTGATTGAGGTTTACAAAATCATGAGAGATATAGACAGCATGAATAGCAAGAACCTTTTTCCCAGAGTGGTGGACTCAATTACTAGGGGTCACGCGTTCAGGGTGAAAGGAGAAAAGTTTAAGGGAGTTATGCGTGAAAAGTTCTTCATGCAGAGGGTGGTGTGTGCCTGGAACGTATTGCCAGCAGAGCTGGTAGAGGCGGGCATGATAGCGTCATTTAAGATGGATCTACACAGAGACATAAATGGGCAGGGAGCAGAGGGATACAGATCCTTAGAAAATAGGCGCCAGGTTAAGATAGAGGATCTGGATCGGCGCAGGCTTGGAGGGCTGAAGGGCCTGTTCCTGTGCTGTAATTTTCTTTGTTCTTTGTAAACTGACATCCAACCCCATCTTTACTTCAGCGGAGACTGCTTGGCACTGCTATGATGTCTGAGGGATATTCCTTGGTCTATCTATTGAACAACAAATCACTATTCAATATCCAATAACAACTTGTATTGTTACAGTGCACTTAATTCACAGGAATATTCCAGTGGCTTCAGGGGTAGGCTATCAAACAAAATTTGAGACTCTTAGGAGTGGTGATTGAAGACTGGATCATTGTGGCAGACCTTAAGGAGAATCTTAAAAAAAACGGAGAGGAGGAATGGTCTAAGGAGGGAATTCCAGAGCTCAAAGCCTGGGAGGTTCAAGGAAGAACTATCAATGCAGGAGAGACGGGAATGTGCAAGGGATCAGAATCGGAGGAATGCAGATGGGAGGTTACGAGGCTGACTGAGATGACTATGAGAGGTAGAGATGAGAGCATAGAGAGGTTAGAACACAAGGATGTGGACTTTAAATGTATGGGGAGATGGTGGTGTAGTGGTAAAAGCACGAGTAATCAAGAACCCCAGGCTAATGTTCTGGTGATACGGGTTTTGGATCCCAACATGGCGTATAGTCCAATATGAATTCAATAAAAAGCTATCCTAATGGCACTATCAGTTGTTGTAAAACTCCATCTGGTTCACCAATGTCCTTTAGGGAAGGAGGGGCTGATGTTTCGATCTAGGAGGTAAAAACAATGACTGCAGATGCTGGAAACCAGATTCTGGATTAGTGGTGCTGGAAGAGCACAGCAGTTCAGGCAGCATCCAAGGAGTTTCGAAATCGACGTTTCAGGCAAAAGGCCTTCATCAGGAATAAAGGCAGTGAGCCTGAAGCGTGGAGAAATAAACTAGAGGAGGATGGGGGTGGGGAGAAAGTAGCATAGAGTACAATGGGTGAGTGGGGGAGGGGATGAAGGTGATAGGTCAGGGAGGAGAGGGTGGA
>NC_057743.1:18001447-18009299 GCF_004010195.1 Chiloscyllium plagiosum | reverse complement strand
TATCTCTCCACGCTCCAGGCTCACTGCCTTTATTCCTGATGAAGGCCTTTTGCCCGAAACGTTGATTTCGAAGCTCCTTGGATGCTGCCTGAACTGCTGTGCTCTTCCAGCACCACTAATCCAGAATGATGTTTCGATCTAGTCTGACCTATGCTGGCCCCAGTAATGTTGCTTTAACTGCCCTTGGAGGGAGTATTCAGATCAAGGACAGTCAGAAATGAGCAATAATCGTTGGCTGAGCCAATGACACTCACATCACCTGAACAAATAAAAAAAAGAGACATTGCTGGCCTTGGAATGGGACTTGAGAGCGTCCAGAATTATCCAGCACTGCTAAAGACACTGAGGTGAATAATGCACCAACACCCTCCCCTCTTTAAGGAGTTGTCAAAGGGGTAGAATTCACCGAGTTTAGCTGCAAGGACCAGGCTGTTACTTTGTACACACCTTTCCATCAAAAAGAGAAGAGAGCAGCAAGCAGAATGATGAAGAGCGAAGGCACAGAACAGGGCATGGGAGAGAGGCAGTCACAACAGCTGCATTAATTCACTTCTGGTTCCAATACAGAGTGAGCACACAGTGATGACGTCAACAGCACTAACTACCTAGTCACCCGTATCGGCAGGAGGCACACTGATGTACAAAGGCCAGGATCCTGAATGCCTGATTTCACACTTTCTAGATTGTTAGATGGTCATGGCCTGGCATTTGCGTGGTGTGAATATTACATGCCACTTGTCAGCTGGATATTATCCAGATCTTTGTTGCATTTGAACCTGGGCTGTTTCAGACGTGGATGTGTTTAGGTGTAGCAGACCTCACTGCACTATTCTGAAGAAGAAATGGAGAGTTCTCCCGGTTTTCTGGCCAAGTTTTATTCCTCAATCAGCATCGCAAATGGGGATAATATGGTCATGATGGTACGGTTGTTTGTGGGAGCTTGCTGTGTAAGACCTAGTGACTGCATTTCCTACATCACGACAAGGAATACGCTTCAAAAGCAGGCCATTGGCTGTAAAGGTGCTTTAAATCTTCCAGATATTGTGAAAAATCTCTTTCTCTATGATTGGTAGATGAGAAACATGGATTATATTGAGGAAGGAGGGAAGCATTGAGCTTCAACACAGCAGGGAGGTGGTGTAGCGGTGTCATCATTGGAATAGTAATCCAGCAATTCAGGCTAAAACTCTGTGGAGGAGTTCAAATACCATCTATTTGTATTCAAGGAATCAGTCTGGAATTAGAAACCCATCTAGTGGTGAGCATAAAGCAATTTGTTGTTAAAAATCCATCTGATTTAAGGAAGGGAACCTGTCATCTTTACCTTGGCCTGACTTACATAGAACATATATAGAACATAGATCATTACAACGTGAGGACTGCAGATACTGGAGATCAGAGCCGAGTGTGTGGTCCTGGAAAAGCACAGCCGGTCAGGCTGCATCTGAGGAGCAGGAGGGTTGATGTTTTGGGCAAGAGCCCTTCGTCAGGAATGAGGCATGTAACGCCAGACCTCCACAGCAATGTGACTGACTCTTAAGTGGCCCCGAAATGGCTTTGTAGTCACTCAGTTCAATGGCAAATCATGACTGACAACAGACACTGGGTTTGCCAGTGACGCAGGATAAGCAGAAAATAAAACACTTAAACAAGAAGAAAGTAACAATTGACCAGGCACTGAACTGTAACTGTAAAGGTTCCATTTCTCATGGCTGGCAGCGTGGCGTTGTGCACCTCTCCATGTTATTACCGTCTGCCAGACAGCATTTCCACATTACAGTGCGACACTTGATGAGGCAGTTGACTGCTACCCACGGTTTTAACCTGACCATATCCCGGACCCTTCTACCGCTCAACGGTGCCCTCTCCTACCTGGCTGGATTGACGATCAAGCTGAGCTCTTCAAAGAGGTGGCGCCTGATGATGTGCTTGTTGCTGGGAATTCCTAGTGCTGTTGCCATGGCTTCCGCGTTAAAGGTGGGTTCAAGGACAAGCACTGCACCATGGACTCCGCTGTTGAGGAGGTTGTCTGCGTATTCCTGTTCAGGACAGAAAACAAGGCCCAGAGGCCTGTTCAGTGAAAGGAGTCTTGACCAAGTTATGGACAACAATAAGAAATAAGTAAAGCAGAAGGGAGGGCACTCCATTTCATTTAAAGGACGCACCTGCTCAATGTTCTAAAGGCTACATATTCATCAAATGTTAACCTGGATAGAGAGTTGTTGAGTTTTTTGGCGACATTCTTGTTCAGTGTGAGCAGCATCATAGGGGAGCATGCGGTACAAGAGAGTTAATCCAAAACCACACTATGTGAATGCCTGCTGCCAGGTGGCTGCATATGTAATAACTGGCCTATCATCAACAAAACCGAATTGGTGTTCCCACTCTCCCCAGCCTCCACAGCTAACACTGGGTGGGGGCAATGGTCACTGCACGATGATGCAAACTGGGGGTTAGTAAATCACCAGTCCAATTTATAACCACTGCCTCTCATTTTTAATCCTGTCAGAGGCAACTGACCACAGATCAGGAAAACATGAGGCCTACATCTCAGTTCCTGCCTACAGCCTGTCACCATGGCGATACAAGGCTCAGACAGGCTGCTGGCGGAGGCCTTTGGTATCCTGAAGAAAGACAGACTGGGAGGAAGGATTTAAGGTTCCTGAAGAGCTTTCCGATTGAGATTCCAGCCACACGCCTCTCAAAGGGCAGCTGTAGTCAGGCAGCCAGTAAAAACAAGGAAGGGTGCATCTCTTCACTTTCCCCACACCTTGTCGGTTTTATTTGGAAGGTTTGAGCTTGCTCCAGCCAGTGAGAGTTGTGAAAGACCACTGCACTGTCAGGAATGTCATCATTCAAAGAGCCAAGGCCCCGCGTGCCTGTTTCCGGAGATGTGGACATTCTCCCGACACTCTTTGGAGAGAAGCAGGGATTCTCCTCATGCCCCAGGCCAATGTTGCTCCTTCAATCAAAGCCATCCAAACCTTTTAATGAGAAATGAAAATGCTGCAGATTGAATGTGGGCTCGACAGGGAAACCAGAGCACCCAGAGGAATCCCACACAGACACAGGGAGAACGTGCAAACTCCACACAGACAGCTACTTGAGGGTGGAATCAAACCCAGGTCCCTGGAGCTGTGAGGTAGCAATGCTAACCACTGAGCCACCGTGCCATCTACAGCCCAGGTAGCATCCTAGTAAACCCCTTCTGTATTCTTTCTAGTTTAATAATATCCTTTCTATAGTAGACCAGCACTTTCTCTATCACTATTCCCTTATCGTGAGTCTTGATCCTGGCTGAAGCCTGTGTAGCATATAACAGTGGAGATCACATGACACAAAGACATATTCTGCTGCAACATCTGGGATCACCCACCTTCAGATCGATCTCCCTCACCCATTTAATGACCCGCTGGTTGGTCCACACCAGAGGATCCACGTTGTGATTTTCACACCAGGCCCTTCTTTCATGTAAAATCTGCAAACGAGAGGAATCGATCACCTTCAGACACCGAGTAACCAAATTCCCCACCCACCGACACGATGGCAATCTCGTTCAAGTGTTTCATCTGATCCCAGTGGTTTCTTGGAGAAAACCTATTTGCTTTGTTGGGTGAACATTTTAACTGAGGAGTTAACGCCAGGCCATTTCGGGGTGAGACTGGGAATCATTCCTTCACACTAAGTATGTGGAAAACTGGAAATCTTCTTCAAAACACTATGGAGGGCTGCATGGGTCAAAGGAAAATTTCAAGACTGAAGTTGATTGACTTATGTTTGGGTAGGATGCTTAGAGATACCAAGTTGGACACAGTGAGTTAGGAAATAAATCATGATCCAATTGGTTTAATGTTTCAAATCAGGTGTGACTCTTCTTCAGAACTGAGGAACTTCTGAAGACAACTCGAAACATTAACTCTGTCTTTCTCTCTCTACAGGAGCTGTTAGACCTGTCGAGTGCCCCCAGCATTTGCAATATGGCGTGATTTAATTGAATGGTGGAAGAGGATGGAGGGGCTGAATGGCCTTCTCCTACACTGGCATTTCAATCTTGTCATTGGAGACAGAAATAGGGAGCAGGAAATGCTGACCCAACAGCTACAGGAGGTGATGGCCTCGTGGTATTATCTCTGGACTGTTAATCCAGAGACCCCAGGCCAGGCTCTGTTGCAGCAGATGGTGGAGTTTGAATGCAACTTAAAAAGGAAGTCGGGTATTGCCATTGCTGATTGTCAAGGAAACCCCCATCTGGTTCATTAATGTCCTTTAGGGAGGGAAATTACCATCTTTAGCTGATCTGGCCTCCATGTGACTCCAGACCCACAGCAATGTGGTTGAGTTTTGACGCCTTCTTGGGCAACAAATGCTGGCTGGGCCAGTGATGGGATGGCCTCATCCCATGAATGAATTTTTAAAAAGTCAACATTCTGGGGGGAGAGACGATGCCAGCGAGTTGAGAACGAGTATTAACTCGTGCCTTCTCATCCAGTTCTCTGGAATGTTCTATCCCGGTTTCCTATCACTGCAGGTCGGACACCAGAGTGTATTTGACCTTGGCACTGGCTGGAACATGGGCAGTTCTCCCACTGACAAAAACCAGTGAGGAACTGTATCCCGTCGATAACCTTATTTCTCTTCCCTGACAATCTTCAACATTGATATCAAACAAGTCCTTCAGCATATGAAGCAGTGCATTGAGAAATGGGTCACCTTGTGAAACAACCAAACTTTGTCTGTCCATCGTAAAGGCTAGGAAAACCTGTGTGATGTTCACAGCATGACTCTGGGATTCTACAACTCCGGCTATTTAATTCCAAACTGGAATTCCATCACTTTCTCTTTTCACGGTTGGCCGAAATATCTGTAAATGTTCCTTTACTGAAAGCAAATTCTCTCTCTTTTATATTGTTTCCATTGCATGTGTTTTTTTCCCCAAATATTCCTTCATTGCTGTCGTGACCTCTGGGCTCAATTCTCTGTGTGGCCTCTTTCTACGTGGCCTGGATTTCTGTCTGTGAGTTGGGTGTGCAGAGTCAGAACTCCTGGCTCCTTTTCCAAATGGCTGCGATAGCTGGTCGCTGGGGCACCCGACATTAGTGAGGGAGGGGGGTGGGCGGGGGTGGTTCCAGAAGTGGAGTTGGTAGCGCCAGGGCTGCCAAAGAAACAGCTGACAATCATCTGGCATGTTTCAGAGCTTCAATAATGCAGGTATGCTTGAAGAGTAGATACCATTCCAATATTGAGAACACGGCAACCAGTTTATGCAAACTGTACGATGTGATAAAGATTGGAATATCTAATGTTAGCTGGTTGTTAAATCTTTTTCAAGTCATACATACATACAAATGGACATCACTGAAACAGACCCTTTGGTCAAACTCGTCCATGCCGACCAGATATCCTAAATTAATCTAGTCCCATTTGCCAGCACTTGGCCCACATCTCTCTAAACCCATCCTATTCATATAGCCACCCACATGCCCTTTAAATGCTGTAATTGTACCAGCCTCCACCGCTTCCTCTGGCAGCTCATACCATACACACACCACCCTCTGCATGAATAGGATGCCCCATTGGTCACTTTTATATCTTTCCCCTCTCACCCTAATCCTATGCCCTCTCGTTCTGGACTCCTCCACCCCAGAGAAAAGACTTTGTCTATTTACCATATGTGTCCCTCATGATTTTACAAACCTCTATAAGGTTACCCCTCAGCCCCGATGCTCCAGGGAAAACTGCCCCACCCTGGCAACATCCTTGTAAATCTTTTCTGAACCCTTTCAAGTTTCACAGCATCCTTCCCTTCGGAAGGAGACCAGAACCGTCACCGGCAAAGATTCATACAACATAGGACAGAAGAGCAGAGGAGCGAGCCCTTTGGCCCACAATGTTGTGCCGAACATAATGACAAATTAAACTAACCCTTTCTGCCTGCCCTTGGTCCATATCCCTCCATTCCTTGCGTATATGTGTACTGACCTAAAAGCCCCTTCAATGCCCATCTCATATCTGCTACCCCCACCCCTCCAGCAGTGCATTTCAGACTTACCACTCCCTGTGTAAAAAAACTTGCCCCTCACATCTCTTTAGAACTTTCCCCCCCTCCCACTTTATATGCAAGCCCCCTGTAGTAGCCATTTCAACTCTGGGAAAAAGATTCTGCCGTCAATCCTATCGATGCATCTCATAATTTTGTAAACTTCTATCAAGTCTCCCCTCAGCCTCCGCCACTCCAGACAAAACAACCCGAGTTTTTCTAGCCTCTCCTTATAGCTCAGACGCTCTAATCCAGGCAGCATCCTGGTAACAAAAGCAGAAATTGCTGGAAAAGCTCAGCAGATCTGGCAGCAGCTGTGAAGAGAAATCAAAGTTAACGTTTCAGGTCTAGTGACCCTTCCTCAGATCAGCATCCTGGTAAAGCTTTACTGCACCCTCTCCAGAGCCCCCACATCCTTCCTGCAACGTGGTGAGCAGAATTGAATGCAATACTCTAAGTGTGACCTAACCAAAATCTTACAAAGCTGCAACTGAGACCGTCAAAGCTGGATACCCGAGTCCTGTCAACTCTCTACGGTTATGGTCTGTCTGACGCTTTGTGTGTTTCTGTGTCTCTCTGGGAGCTGTCATCGCACATTTCATCACATCGAGAACAAACACCATCACTTTGCTGAGCGGAGGTTCACTCTGCAATCTCAAACTAGTAAAACTCGAATCAAGCGAAGATTAAATAAAAGTGAGTTTCCTCCTCAACCTAAGTTTGACAATTCAAACTCCGCAAACCCTGTAACTCCCCCAGCTGCCCCAGCTTCTAACTGGAGTGACTCACTGGCTAACCCTCACAACATAGCAATCTGCTCCACGGCACTCCGGGAGAGCACATTGTAGGCCGAACAATGACATAATTACAGTGTTTGGAGTTTGCACAGAAGCTGTATGCCAATTATCAGGGATTTGTCAGAGGTGACCTTGCCTGCTATTGTATGATGTGACGGAGGAGCTGAAGGGTTTATAACAGCCATGAGGTTTGCATGTCTAAATTGACAATACTTTCGGCTTCAGTCAAAACACTTCAGTCTGGCACAGGAGTCAGAGAGAGCGTCTGATGCTGGCTTTCCTTGGAGATAGTGTCTGAGCCTCAATTCCCAGCAAGGTAGCAGCAGTGACACTCCAATCTCTCTCCCTCCCCTGCCTCGGGTTGGATTGAGAGACCGGGACAGTCTGCAGTAAAGTGGAGAAGCTGGTGGACAAGGAAGTGAGGAACAGAAGCAGCACAGCCAATGTACTGTACCTGAGCAGGTTCTTCCAAACAGTGATCCAATCATCCTGCAGAACGTGTCTCTTCAGATACTGATCAAGTACCTTTTTCAATATTATGAATATACCTTCTGCCACTGCCCTTTCTGGCACCGTATTTGAGATCAGGGTCTCACATCTCTAGGTATATTTCAATACACTTACAACAATAGTTTACAACGATCTGCAGATGTTCTCATTTACAGACACGGGTATGTACTCACAAACACACAGAAACACACACACAGGCACACACAGAGACACACACACACATGGGCTCACACTCACACAGAGACACACACACATGGGCTCACACACACACAGACACACATACATGGGCTCACACTCACACAGAGACACACACACATGGGCTCACACACACACAGACACACATACATGGGCTCACACTCACACAGAGACACACACATGGGCTCACACTCACACAGAGACACACACATGGGCTCACACTCACACAGAGACATACACATGGGCTCATACACACACAGACACACATACATGGGCTCACACTCACACAGAGACACATACACATGGGCTCACA
>NC_057743.1:17996048-17999009 GCF_004010195.1 Chiloscyllium plagiosum | reverse complement strand
ACACACACACACACACACACTCACACAGGCACACCTACACACACAGGCACACCTACACACGCAGGCACACCCACACAGACAGAGACACATCCACACACACACACACACACACACAGAGGCATATACACTTCACCTCTCTGTCGAAATCCCACTGTCGGAACAGCTCAATGGCGAGCAGGAGACTGATCTGGTGAAATTTCTTCGACACATTCAAGTACTTCTCCAGATCGCGCTTTGTGAGAGAGTTCAGCACTCGGCCATCAACAAGGTGGTTGTGGAAAGCCTGGGAATACTGCAGGAGGCCCACATCATTCAGCCATGCCTTAGCGACCCAGTGGTGGTCCAGTTCGGAGGCTCTGGACAATCTGCAGAGATAACAACCAGGGCAGAGAAAAATGCTGTCAGCATCGCGGCACTCACTGTCAGAAACAGAAGTTAGATCCACATTGACTTTGTCATGGGTCAAGGTTCAAATGTTTTCAGGGCAAAGATGTCCAGTGAGGCATAAATAGCCTTCTGATTGGCTGCCTTCATTGGCAAATACAGGTCAATAGACAATAGACAACAGGTGCAGGAGTAGGCCATTCAGCCCTTCGAACCTGCACCGCCATTCAATATAATCATGGCTGATCATTCCTAATCAGTATCCTGTTCCTGCCTTATCTCCATAACCCTTGATTCCACTATCTTTGAGAGCTCTATCCAACTCTTTCTTAAATGAATCCAGAGAGTGGGCCTCCACTGCCCTCTGGGGCAGAGCATTCCACACAGCCACCACTCTCTGGGTGAAGAAGTTTCTCCTGAGCTCTGTCCTAAATGGTCTATCCCGTATTTTTAAGCTGTGTCCTCTGGTTCGGCACTCACCCATCAGTGGAAATATGTTTCCTACTGCCAGAGTGTCCAATCCTTTCAAAAGTCATCAGGAACTGTGCCCCTGAAACACACTGCACATGTCCAGTGGGTGTTGGTGCTGGGGTTTGTATCGTCCCTATAGAGAACTTTGCGCCATTTTTGTCAAGACTGTGACCATGAGTGATGTAGGTGAGGTGGTCTCGTGACCTTTGAATTCCGTTTTGTATCTGATGTAAATTTACTTTTCATTGCTTTCTTTCTGAACTTTAGTGGTTTGTCTTAGCTTCAGGTAATACTCAGGATTTACGTTATCTCCTTGAACCATGTTTGTTTAAGTTAACCAGTCTTCGTGCTACGTAAAGGAGCAACAATCAGTCCAACTAGTTTCTGCTGTATTTACCAGGACCCTAGGAATCTAATGTCAGGAAATGACCAGCTTCCTGGGAAAGGCTGAGGTCTAATCTGAAGGTCTCTGCTCACCCCTTCCCATTCTCAGCTTCCCGATAATCCTCAATCGCCAGCCGCAGTTTCCGCCGATGCATTGAGCTGTTCACTCCCAGGCCCAACTCCAAATCATCATCATTCAGGCTCAGCAAGACCTGCCGGAGGAAGGAGGGAAAGTTAGAACAGATACAGTGCCCTGCTGATCACAGGGGAGCATATATGGACTGGTCTACTGCAGGGCTACTGGAAAGCATGGACCAGGGTCTGTCGTAGATTATGGACCAGGGTCTGCAGTAGATCATGGACTGGGTTCTGCAGTAGATCATGGACCAGGGTCTGCAGTAGATTATGGACTGGGTTCTGCAGTAGATTATGGACTGGGTTCTGCAGTAGATCATGGACCAGGGTCTGCAGTAGATTATGGACTGGGTTGTGCAGTAGATCACAAATTGCATTTTGAATTAGATCACAGACTAGGGTCTGCAGTAGATATTGGATAGGTTATGCAGTAAATCTAAGACTGAGCTCTGCAATCGATCATGAGGTCTATTGTTATCAATAGTTCAGGTAAAGAAAGGATGTTGTGAAATGTGAAAGGATTCAGAAAAGATTTACAAGGATGTTGCCAGGGTTGGAGGGTTTGAGCTATGGGGAGAGGCTGAACAGGCTGGGGCTGTTTTCCCTGGAAGGAGAAAATGAGGACTGCAGATGCTGGAGATCAGAGTCAAACAATGTGGTGCTGGAAAAGCACAACCAGACAGGCAGCATCTGAGGAGCAGGAGAATCGATGTTTTGAACATAAGCTCTTCATCAGGAGAGGCCTGATGCTTGAACCGTTGACTCTCCTGCTCCTCCGATATTGCCTGACTGGCTGTGCTTTTCCAGCACCACACCTTTTGACTATTTTCCCTGGAGTATTGGAGGCTGAGGGCTGACGTTATAGAGGTTTATAAAATCATGAGGGTGAATAGCCAAGATCTTTTCCTGGGCTGGGGGAGTCCAGAACTAGAGGGCATAGGTTTAGGGGGAGAGGAGAAAGATATAAAAGGGACCTAAAGGGCAACTTTTTCATGTAGAGGGTGGTACATGTGTGGAATGAGCTGCCAGAGGAAGTGGTGGAAGCTCTCCACCTCAGAGTAAGTAATGTGTTTTCTTCATTCTCTATCAATTGATATTAGCCAATGGACTCAGTGTGTGTCCATCTATCCCGTGGTCTCAGCCTTGAAGTATAGGGGGGAGATGCTTTACTTGATGTACACTAAACGTAAAACTATTTGCAAAATGTCCAGATTACAGAGGAGGAAGTGTTGGATGTCTTGAAACGGTTAAAGTTGGATAAATCCCCAGGACCTGATCAGGTGTACCCGAGAACTCTGTGGGAAGCTAGAGAAGTGATTGCTGGGCCTCTTGCTGAGATATTTGTATCATCGATAGTCACAGGTGAGGTGCCAGAAGACTGGAGCTTGGCAAATATGGTGCCACTGTTTAAGAAGGGCGGTAAAGACAAGCCAGGGAACTATAGCCTGACCTCAGTGTTGGGCAAGTTGTTGGAGGGAATCCTGAGGGACAGGATGTACATGTATTTGGAAAGGCAAGGACTGATTAGGGATAGTCAACATGGCTTTGTGCGTGGGAAATCATGTCTCACAAACTTGATTGAGTTTT
>NC_057743.1:17981270-17995153 GCF_004010195.1 Chiloscyllium plagiosum | reverse complement strand
GCGTTGGGATATCTGGTCGGCATGGACGGGTTGGACCGAAGGGTCTGTTTCCATGCTGTACATCTCTATGACTCTATGACACAGTGGTAGTGCGCTCTGCATGTGAGCAGGGCGATGAGGATCATATGCTGATTGAAGGATGATCCTGGTCGATTTGAGTTCGTTTGCACAGTCCATATGGACATGGCTATGTGAAGGGAAAGAGTTTGGATCATTTGCCCAGGATTGCAATGGTGCAGCTGAAGTGACACACACTGCCCACCAGGTGGCTCTTGTGCTGTTTATTCTGACCCTGTTTCCCACAATCAGAAGCTGTGATTGTGCCCTGACTGCAGACTCAATACACAGCACAACAATTTAAACCGTTTAAGAAATTGCCTGTCTCACTAAAGCCAGAACTGACCTTATGATCAATACAAAGCACCCCAGCTGTCCCTTTCAGGGGCAGGTCCCACAGTTTGCTTGCTCTCTCTCTCCTAAAGGCACTGATTCTGCCTGAGCTATGGGTTCTGTCAGATTTCTGGTAATTCACCCAAGTGAATGCACTGAGTCTAATGGTACAGAAGCAAGCCATTCGGCCCATCATATCCCTACTAGCTCCTTGTGGAACAATTCAATCCCCTGCTCCAACCCCACAAGTTTATGTTTTCCAAATTTGTACCCAATTTCCTGTTCCAATGATTGATAGCCTGTGTGAACCAGTCTTGTTGCACAGGGATTTCTTGGTGTTTACTGTTCATTGTTTAAACATGTTCTTCCTCACACACCGCGCGCCCCCTCCCCCCCATATCTGTTATTCCCAAACCTTAAATTTGTCCTTGTCCCTGTCCCATTAACGACTGAGAACACCTTTTCAATGACACAGAGAGAGCCTTTGAGACACTGCCCTTGGCTGTTCAATCCCGAGCTGAGCAGGGGTTCCATGTAACTCTGAACCCATTCAGCATACACTCTGGAACCAAGCTGCACAAAGTGAGGCTGATGCTTGAAACACAGGACTCTCTGAGCGAGGGGGTGAGAGACAGCACCGGTCAGTGCAGTGAGAAGGAGTGGGACTTGGGAGTGGGAGTAAGAAGGAGGGCGGTGCGGTGGCTCAGTGAAGGGCGACACGGTGGCTCAGTGGAGGGTGGCGCAGTGGCTCAGTGGTTAGCACTGTTGCCTCACAGCATCAGGGACCAAGGTTCGATTCCAGCCTTGGATGACTGTCTGTGTGGAGTTTGCACCTTCTCCCCGTGTCTGCGTGGGTTTCCTCCGGGTGCTCTGGTTTCCTCCCACAGTCCAAAGATGTGCAGGTCAGGTGAATTGGCCATGCTAAATTGCCCGTAGTGTTAGGCGCATTAGTCAGAGGGAAATGGGTCTGGGTGGGTTACTCTTTGGAGGGTCGATGTGGACTTGTTAGGCCGAAGGGCCTGTTTCCACACTGTAGGGGATCTAATCTAACAGCTTTTGGTGAGTAAAAATCAAAGAGGGCAAGTTATTCCAGCATCAACCTCACACCAAAACCTGTGGGTGCTGTGCACTGACTGTTTAGCTGCAGTGAGTACAATTACTGGGAATGCCTGGAGTTGCCTGAAGGACGCAGGCTGCCAGAGAATCTATTGTGAATTGTGAAACCTGTAGCAATTAGGCTGCATTGTGTTTGAGAATTAATCACTTGTTGTTGTTGGCAGGGAGAGAGAGAGTGGGTCTGGGGGTGGGGGAATGGCAATTCAGTACCATTAAGGTTTTAGAGCAGGAAACAGTCCAACCATTCTTCAAAACAACAGACTGAAGGTACAGGGAGGAGAAAGACTGAACAGAAGGAGATGTTTGCAGTTAAATATAACCCAGATTATTTCAATGCCTTTGTTAGTTGGTATGACTGGAGCACACTCCCAATCCTGCCATTCTGTGTCTGGGAAGGCCATGAGGACTGGAACAAAAGACCATCAATTCCAGACAGTCACTAAGACCCCACTAGGGTTATCGAGGAGATATTGCATTGGCCAGAAAGTGGCGGGAATATGGACCCCACCCCCACGTGGAATGGCTGAAGTGAATAGTTGAGGTGTATTTCAGTGGAAACAAGGTCAGCTTTTGAAGGGGAATAAATGGTCACGATGACAGATTTGGGTGAGGAAAGATGAAAGGAGACTCAATTGGAGCATAAGCACTGGTTGGGCCCAAATATATTTCAGGAATATAGAGGCTTTCCAACTCACTGATCTCAGAGCAATGCTGAGCTCCGAAACTGAAGGGAGCCCCAGGTGGGACAGAGGAAGTGCTCCTGGGATACCATCAAGGCCTCACTGGAAAGGTGCAGCATTCCCACAGATAGCCGGGAATCGAGGTGGAGGAGGAGCATCCGGGAAAATGTCGAGCACCTTGAGACTTGCCATCGGGAAAAAGCAGGAGCCAGGCGAGAGGAACGTGCTGCCATATCAACACCCCACCCACTCCTTCCTGCAACTAACAGGGCCTGGGGTAGCTACATCGGTCTGTACAGCCAGCTACAGGCTCCCTCTGAGAGTGGAAGAGAATCTGTGAGGGAACACGGTCAGCATGGACGAGTTGGACCGAAGGGTCTGTTGCCATGGTATGTACCTCTCTATGACTTTATGATATGTCTCTTCCCACAAGCTCTCAGGCTGCCCTGAACACTTGGCATGCTGGGAGTTGAGACTGGGGCTCCCTAACACCCTGTGAATTCCCGCGCTGACCTTGCCGTCACCAACATTTCCTGCCAACCTCCTCACTGTCAGAATGTATAAGCCAATCTCACCAGACTGAGGGGATCCTGAATAGGACACACATTCCTGGGAATTTTACACCACTGCAGACTATAACCCCCTTTCATGGTAAATGTTCCTGTGCTGACTCTGATTTCATTCAACATCAATAGGTGAGTGATTAAAGGGGCGGGCTGCAGAATAATAGGTATTCAGATCGCCATGGTAACGGGATAACCGCAATATAACATCAAACACAGCCCGGCCTGAACAGGCAGCTCCTTTTAGATTGAGACCTGCAGGTAATCCTATTTCCAACGCCATCTGGACAGCTCTGCCCTGGCTTTCCAACAGTCCCAGATGATGGGGCTCCTGGACAAAAGGCCTCACTCCCACTGCCCCTTCGACAGGCCCTTTAGTCATCAGCAACAGACTGGGAAAGGGAACATGGGTCAAAGGGCAGAGGTCATTCCTTCAATAAGATAAAATCCAGGGCCTTCAGTGTCACAGAAATAATGAGAAATGTCCGAACTTTCCCTTACCTGAAGGTGCGGAGGCCCTCTTTATTAAAGTCAATCTTTCAAAGACACACTCAATACAAGTACGGAAGGCCATTTGGGCAAAAATGTCATTCTGTTAATCCTGAAATAACATGCCCCGCCTCCCTATCCCTGTGTCCGGCCAATCCAGATCCTCACTGGCCTACACTCCACATTCTGAATGCACGGCTTGTGATTCCAGCAGTAATCCCACCCTGGTCTCTGTGAACCCTGGGCCCACTCAGGGCCCAGAAACAATGACAGTTGGCTCAGGGTCCTGTTCTTACCCTGCCACTTTTGACGTTCTCCATGCAGGATTTGATGTACATTGGCATCGCCATGACAACTTCCAGCCAGGCCTGGACGGTGCCCGCTTTCCACTGCGACATTGGCATTGTCCTTGCAATCTCCACCTGCTGTAACCTGTCCAACTGCTCATCGCCCTCCGATAAACTCAGACTCAGGTGTGTGGGGCTGGACAGACTGTCCGAATCTGGAGGGAGTGGAGAAGATTAGCATCAATAGCACCACATTTAACAATCAAACCAAGTTCATAACAGCTTCACAGCAAAAACACTGCTCTTATTTATTTCACATCTTTCACTGTTAAAGAAACACACTTGTAGCTGGAGGCCATTCAGCCCCTTGAAGCTGTTCTATCACTCAAGTGCACTGTGGCTGATTGGTGCCTCAGCTTTGTTCACTCACTGCAATCCAGATCAAATGACAATCATATTAAGGTAAAATCTGTCCATCTCACCTACAAAAGAGTTCAGTTAATCCCCAGGGTCCGCTGTCTTTTGGGGGAAGTGTGTTGTAGGTCTCCAGTGGGGCCTATCTGACAATGACTTTCCTGGTTTCACTCCTTAGTATCCTCACTCCAACCTGATGGCGCTATCCCCTTGTGATCCAAACCACCATCAGAGCAGATAATACCAACATGTCGACTCCATCATTTTCTCACAACTGAGGGGGGCGTAGGGTTTTGGAGGTGGGGTAGAGCTGTGGGGATGGGGTGAGGTATGGGGTGGGGATGGATGTGGTTTAGGGGAGTGGGGTTGGTGGGAGGGAGTGTGGGGGCTGTGGGGAAGGGAAAAGGCCTAGCGACTGGACAGTGGTTGTTGCTGGCAACGCAAGCGAGTGGACAGTGAGGGAGAACAGGTTTGGTTCAGGCTGAGCCGTAATGAAGGAACGTCCCAAAGCAGGGACTCAGCAGCAGTAGGCTGGGAACTGATTCACAGCATCGTTAGACAGAGAGAGAGAAAAGCAAGTCTGAAAGGAGATCAGGGTGCACAGCAGTCACACAGTGCCGTGGGAGAGGGAGAGCTGAAAAGGGTTGTGCTGGAAAAGCACAGCAGGTCAGGCAGCATCCGAGGAGCAGGACAGTCAATGTTTCGGGCATAAGCCCTTCATTTGGGGAAGGGTTCAGGAACCCTGAGTTACCATTAGTAACAGTAACACTGAGGGTTGTGGAGTGTTAACAGTAATATTGAGGGTTGTGGAATATTAACTGTAATACTGAGGGTTCTGGAGCATTAACAGTAACACTGAGGATTGTGGATCATTAACAGTAATACTGAGCGTTGTGGAGTATTAACTTAATACAGAGGGTTCTGGTGCATTAACAGTAACACTGAGGATTGTGGATCATTAATAGTAATACTGAGGGTTGTAGAGTATTAACTGTAATACTGAGGGTTCTGGAGCATTAACAAAAATTCTGAGGGATGTGGAGTATTAACAGTAACAACAGGAATTGTGGAGTATTAACAGTAATACTGAAGGATGTGGAGCATTAACAATAACACTGAGGGTTGTGGAGTATTATCAGTAACACTGAGTGATGTGGAGTATTAACAATAACACTGAGGGATGTGGAGCATTATCTATAATACTGAGGGGTGTGGAGTATTAACAGTAACACTGAGGGTTATGGAACATTACCAGTAATACTGAGGGATGTGGAGTATTGACAGAAACACTGAGGGTTGTGGAACATTAACAGTAACACTGAGGGATGTGGAATATTACCAGTAACACTGAGGGATGTGGAGTATTAACAGTAACACTGAGGGATGTGGAGCATTAACAGTACCACTGAGGGTTGTGGAGTATTGACAGTAACACTGAGGGATGTGGAGTATTAACAGTAACACTGAGGGTTGTGGAACATTAACAGTAACACTGAGGGTTGTGGTGCATTAATAGTAACACTGAGGGATGTGGAACATTAACAGTAACACTGAGGGTTGTGGAGTATTAGCAGTAACACTGAGGGATGTAGAACCTTAACAGTAACACTGAGGGTTGTGGAGTATTAACAGTAACACTGAGGGATTTGGAACATTAACAGTAACACTGAGGGTTGTGGTGTATTAACAGTAACACTTAGGGATGTGCAACATTAACAGTAATACTGAGGGATGTGGAGCATTAACAATAACACTGAGGGATATGGAACATTATCAGTAACACTGAGGGATGTGGAGCATTAACAATAACACTGAGGGGTGTGGAGTATTAATAATAACAATGAGGGATGTGGAGCATTAACAGTAACACTGAGGGATGTGGAGTATTAACAGTAACACTGAGGGATGTGGAACATTAACAGTAACACTGAGGGATGGGGAGCATTAACAATAACACTGAGGGATGTGGAACATTAACAGTAACACTGAGGGATGTGGAGCTTTAACACTAACACTGAGGGATGTGGAGCATTAACAATAACACTGAGGGATGTGGAACATTAACAGTAACACTGAGGGTTGTGGTGCATTAATAGTAACACTGAGGGATGTGGAGTATTAACAGTAACACTTAGGGGTGTGCAGTATTAACAATAAGACTGAGGGATGTGGAATATTAACAATTACACTGAGGGATGTAGAGCATTAACAGTAACACTGAGGGTTGTGGTACATTAACAGTAACACTGAGGGATGTGGAACATTAACAGTAATACTGAGGGATGTGGAGCATTAACAGTAACACTGAGGGTTGTGGAGCATTAACAAAAACACTGAGGGATGTGGAGTATTACCAGTAACACTGAGGGTTGTGGAGCATTAACAATAACACTGAGGGATGTGGAGTATTAACAGTAACAGTGAGGGCTGTGGAGCATTAACAGTAATACTGAGGGATGTTGTGTATTAACAGTAACACTGAGGGAAGTGGAGTATTAACAGTAACACTGAGGGATGTGGAGCATTAACAATAACACTGCGGGATGTGGAGTATTAACAGTAACACTGAGGAATGTGGAGTATTAACAGTAACACTGAGGGATGCGGAACATTAACAGTAACACTGAGGGGTGTGCTGCATTAACAATAACACTGAGGAATGTGGAGCATTAACAGTAACACTGAGGGATGTGGAGTATTAGCAGTAACACTGAGGGATGTGGAATATTAACAGTAACACTGAGGGTTGTGGAGTATTAACAGTAACACTGAAGGATGTGGAACATTAACAGTAACACTGAGGGTTGTGGTGCATTAACAGTAAAACTAAGGGATGTGGAATATTCACAGTAACACTGAGGGAAGTGTAGTATTAACAGTAACACTGAGGGTTGTGGAACATTAACAGTAACACTGAGGGGTGTGGAGTATTACCAGTAACACTGAGGGTTGTGGAGCATTAACAATAATACTGAGGGATGTGAAGTATTAACAGTAACAGTGAGGGCTGTGGAGCATTAACAGTAATACTGAGGGATGTGGTGTATTAACAGTAACACTGAGGGAAGTGGAGTAGTAACAGTAACACTGAGGGATGTGGAGCATTAACAATAACACTGCAGGATGTGGAGTATTAACAGTAACACTGAGGGATGCGGAACATTAACAGTAACACTGAGGGGTGTGGTGCATTAACAATAACACTGAGGGATGTGGAGCATTAACAATAACACTGAGGAATGTGGAGTATTAACAATAACACTGAGGAATGTGGAACATTAACCGTAACACTGAGGGATGTGGAACATTAACAGTAACACTGAGGGATGTGGAGTATTAACAATAACACTGAGGGATGTGGAGTATTAACAGTAACACTGAGGGATGTGGAGTATTAACAGTAATACTGAGGGATGCAGAACATTAACAGTAACACTGAGGGTTGTGGAGTATTAACAATAAAACTGAGGGATGTGGAGTATTAACGGTAACACTGAGGGTTGTGGAACATTAACCGTAACACTGAGGGATGTGGAACATTAATAACAACACTGAGGGATGTGGAGTATTAACAGTAATACTGAGGGATGTGGAACTTAAAAGTAACACTGAGGGATGTGGAGTATTAACAGTAACAGTGAGGGCTGTGGAGCATTAACAGTAATACTGAGGGTTATGGAACATTAATCGTAACACTGAGGGATGTGGATTATTAACAGTAACACTGAGGGATGTGGAACATTAACAAACTCTGAGGGATGTGGATTATTAACAGTAACACTGAGGGATGCGGAACATTAACAGTAACACTGAGGGGTGTTGTGCATTAACAATAACACTGAGGAATGTGGAGTATTAACAATAACACTGAGGGATGTGGAACATTAACAGTAACACTGAGGGGTGTTGTGCATTAACAATAACACTGAGGAATGTGGAACATTAACAGTAACACTGAGGGGTGTGGAGCATTAACAATAACACTGAGGGATGTGGAGTAATAACAGTAACACTGAGGGATGTGGAACATTAACAGTAACACTGAGGGGTGTGGAGCATTAACAATAACACTGAGGGATGTGGAGTATTAACAGTAACACTGAGGCTTGTGGAACATTACCCGTAACACTGAGGGATGTGGATTATTAACAGTAATACTGAGGGATGTGGAGTATTAACAGAAATACTGAGGGATGTGGAGCATTAACAATAACACTGAGAGATGTGGAGTATTAACAGTAATACTGAGGGATGTGGAGTATTAACAGTAACACTGAGTGATGTGGAGTATTAACAGTAATACTGAGGGATGTGGACCGTTAACAGTAACACTGAGGGATGTGGAGTATTAACAGTAACACTGAGGGATGTGGAGTAGTAACAGTAATACTGAGGGATGTGGTGCATTAACAGTAATACTGAAGGATGTGGAGTATTAACAGTAACACTGAGGGTTGTGGAGTATTAACAGTAACACTGAGGGATGTGGTGCATTAACAGTAATACTGAGGGATGTGGACTGTTAACAGTAACACTGAGGGATGTGGAATATTAACAGTAACACTGAGGGATGTGGAGTATTAACAGTAACACTGAGGGATGTGGAGTAGTAACAGTAATACTGAGGGATGTGGTGCATTGACAGTAATACTAAGGGATGTGGAGCGTTAACAGTAACACTGAGGGTTGAAGGAAAGGTCTCCACACAGCATCTTTGATGACCTCAGGATGTCTCACAACGCTCTCTCGTCAATCTGCACAGCAAACCCCCACCAACTGCAACATGACATTTTGCGGTAATGTGGACTGAGGGATAAATATTGTTCAGGATACCTGTGAGAATCCTCCAGTGTGGTCCCATGAGACTGTGCTGCTGATGCTGCCTGATATCCCAGAGTGTCTGCATTAGTTTGGTTCTCTTCACAAACTTCCATTGTGTTTTACTGTTTGGGCTTCAATGCTTTGTAGAAATCTGGATGGATGGCATGTCTCCACTTACACTGACCTGCCCTGTACCACCCAGCGGTGGCACTGCCTCTGAGTCTGTAACATGACGAGTAAATCGATCCAAGGATGTAGAGAGGGATCCAGCTCCTCTGACAATTTGGAACTGGTCTCCTCCATGTTTCTCAGAGCCAGGAGGCTGGCCCACTCACACCCTCACTACCTCTATGGGCATGGCCTTCAGGGTTAGCCAGGGAGTCTCCCTCCCTGAGTCCACTGCACCTTGAATATTCACAATATAGGAACAACGTGGATGAGGGAACAAAACGTAATATTTCCAACTTTGCAGATGGTGCAAAGCTGGATGGGGGTGGGGGAGGGCTGTGAGGAGGAAGCAGAGATATTACAGTGAGTGGAGTGAGTGAGCTAATGCATGGCAGGCAAAGTATAATGTGGATAAATGTTAAGGTCATCACCTCTGGCAGCACAAACAGGAAAGTACATAATTACCTGAACGGCAATCGATTGGCAAAGGGGCAGGTGCCATGAGATCTGGTGTAGTGATTGTAACAAAGTCAGCCATAGAATATGAGGCGATTAATCTGGTCCAATCAGGGAGCCCTGGCTGACAGATATAAACAGGAGTGTCAGACACCGCGAGAGCTGGCTCTGAGGGAAGTGGATCAGTGTCAAGGACTCGCCGCGTGTAAATTAAGGGTGACAGGATACCAGCCTCTGTGCAGTTATTTCACCTGGGTGTCCTTGTATTCCTGTCACTGAGAGGAAGCTATGCAGGTGAAGCAGGCAGTGAAGAAGGCAAATGGTAAGTTGGCCTTTGTTGTAAGAGGAGTCGAGTACAGGAGCAGGGATGTTTCACTGCAATTATCCAGGCAACAGTGGAGAACTGGATGCAGTTTTGATCTCCGTATCTGAGGAAAGATGTTCTGACTATAGATGGAGTGCACCAAAGTTTACCAGACTGATTCCTGACTGACACATGAAGAGAGACTGGATTGGTTATGACTATGTTCACTGGACTTTGGAAGAATGAGGGGGATCTCATAGAAACCCTTCAACCTCCAGCAAGAATAAAAGGATGTTTCCAACGACCAGGGAGTCCAGAACTGGGGTCACATCGAAGGATACTGGGTCGGCCATTTCAGGCTGAGATAAGGAGAAATGTCTTCACCCAGAGACCCTGTGGAACTCTCTGTCATAAAAAGCAGTTGAGGCGAAACATTGAACATTTTCAAGGAGTTTGATAAAGTGGTTGGGGCTAAAGGGATTAAAGGATCTCAGGGGAAAACAGGACCAGGGGACTGAGTTGGATGATCAGCCATGATCATACTGAATGGATCAAAGGGCCAAATGACCTACTCCTAGTTTCTCAAACACCTCTCCCACTTTGCCCTCTGGTGAGCTGGGAACCAAACCATCCTTCAGCCTGGGTCTGACAGAACTCCCTGTGCCCAGTGACTCACCAGTGCTAGAATTGGTGGCTTGTCAGGTCAAGTGATGGGATGTCTTCATGGTGCTACCCTTCAGCTCTCTCTCTCTCTCCTTCCCTGGGCTGTTCAGTGCAGACAGGTGAGTACCTGAACACAGGTGTGGAGGAGGGTGGGTAGAACTGCAGAGGGAACACGAGGGGGTGGGATAAAACAGGACCATGGTGGCACCATCAGGAGCTTGTTCCTTATGCAGCACAAGGGTGAGCCAAGAGCTGAGAAGGGGCATGAGGCAGACAAATGCCAACCTGTTCAACATTTTCAGTGGCACTTGATCCAAGGGATTTATTGCAGCCATTTCTATGAGGCAGAGAGACATCACCTCCACTGGGTTCAGGAGTTCCAGGCCTACGCAACCTTTGACCCCTTCTGTTGTGTGCCCACCTCGCTGTATTGGAGAGAGGGCAGAATGCCAGTGATAGTGTGACACTATGTTTCAGTGATGAGCTGCTGGAGCGGAATAGCTGAAGCTAACTGAAAGCAATGGATGCCAGGTGTGAGCTTGGCACGTGTGCAAGGATTGCTGATGGGTTTATCCTGGAGTCTGCGTCAGGCCGGGCAGTCTGTGAGGCTGGTGGAGTGCTGGGTAGGGTACATCATGTAAAACCTACCTTGACCACTCACAAGAGGTCACTGAACGTCTTGTGGCACTGCTGCTATGTCATCAGGCATTGCCCTGCTTTGCCCAGTCCCTTCAGGGGTAAGTCCTAATGAGTTCTTAATGACTGGGCTAGATTATCGTGGATGGTGGTCTCTTCAGACCTCTGTAAAGGTGGTGGGTGGGACCCAGATGAGGAAATCCTGGGCTGAATTTCTGACCGATAAAATGTTCGATTTATAAGGGAAAGGAGGTGGGCATGAATTGCAAAATGCAAAACACCCAGTTTGCAGAGTGATTTGAACACAGTGCTGAGTTAAAACAGACTCCAGTTTTCATGATCCCAAGCTATTAACCTGCAATAATGGAGGGTACAAATTTTTCATGGAACCTGTACTTCCTCCCCCCTTACCCTGTCACCCTGCATTTCCCATGGCTAACCCACCTAGCCTGCACATCCCTGGATATTATGAGCATTCTAGCTAGCCTGCACATCTTTGGATTGTGGGAGGATATTGGAGCACCCGGAGGACACCCACACAGACACGGGGAGAATGTGCAAACTCCACACAGTCACCCAAAGCTGGAATCGAACCTGGGTCTCTGGCGCTGTGAGGCAGCGTGCTAGTCACTGCGCCACCCCAATGGAGGAGACAGAAAGGTACTTCAAAAACAGATAAGCTTTGTTTAAATTTCATGACCTGTTTATTTAAATCCTCAGTTCTTTTTGAAAAGGACACAGGATGAGGCTATAGTTGTCACAGTAAAAGAAGCACATGCTGCTAGAATGCATGATTGACAGGCCATCTAGTTTAGGCCACATTTCCTTGGTGTGAGAGCTGCATGTGCCAGTGGTGTAATGCTAATGCCACTGGATTATTGATCAATAATCAATATTGATCCAGAGGCTAAGGCTAAAACTTTAGAGAAATATGTTCAGTACTAACCAGAGCAACTGCAAGAATTTAAATTCAATGAATACATTGGGAATAAAAAGCTAGTCTTAGGTAAGTTACCATGAACTATCATCAATTGCAAATACCTATCTGGGTGACTAATGTCCTTCAACGGGGAAATGTGTCATCCTATCTGATCCAGCCTACATGTATTTCAGACCAGCAGCAATGTGGTTGACTCTTAACTAACCCTGAAATGGCCTGGCAAGCCACTCAGTTTGAGGTTCATCAGAGATAAGGAACAAGTACGCCTATATTCCATGAAAGAACAAAGATTTTAAAAATTGACACCTACATTGAGGTGGGTTGGCCAAGTTAGAACATTTCCAACTCTAACTACCTGCTTTTACCGCAAACCCCAGCACATACTCTGTGCATTAGAAGACTGGCTATCTTCATTCACAGAGTCGTAGAGTCATAGAGATGTACAGCACAGAAACAGACCCTTCGGTCCAACCTGTCCATGCCGACCAGATATCCCAACCCAATCTAGTCCCACCTGCCAGCACCCGGCTTGTATCCCTCCAACACTTCCTATTCATATACCCATCCAAATGCTTCTTAAATGTTGCAATTGTACCAGCCTCCACCACATCCTCTGGCAGCTCATTCCATACACGTACCACCCTCTGCATGAAAAAGTTGCCCCTTCGGTCTCTTTTATATCTTTCCCCTCCCACCCTAAACCTATGCCCTCTAGTTCTGGACTCCCTCACCCCAGGGAAAAGACTTTGTCTATTAATCCTATCCATGCCCCTCATGATCTTATAAGCTTCCATCAGGTCATCCTCAGCCTCCGATGCTCCAGGTAATACAACACCAGCCTATTCAGCCTCTCCCTATAGCTCAAATCCTGTAACCCTGGCAACATCCTTGTAAATCTTTTCTGAACTCTTTCAAGTTTCACAACATCCTTACGATAGGAAGGAGACCAGAATTGCATGCAATATTCCAACAATGGCCTAACCAATGTCCTGTACAGGCACAATATGACCTCCCAACTTCTGTACTCAATACACTGACTAATAAAGGAAAGCATGCCAAACGCCTTCTTCACTATCCTATCGACCTGTGACTCCACTTTCAAGGAGCTCACCTGCACTCCAAGGTTTCTTTGTTCAGCAACACTCTCTAGGACCTTACCATTAAGTGTATAAGTCCTGCTAAGATTTGCTTTCCCAAAATGCAGCACCTCGCATTTATCTAAAAACTCCGTCTGCCACTTCTCAGCCCATTGGCCCATCTTATCAAGGTCCTGTTGTAATCTGAGGTCACCTTCTTCGCTGTCCACTACACCTCCAATTTTGGTGTCATCTGCAAACTTACTAACTGTACCTCTTATGCTCACATCCAAATCATTTATATTAATAATGAAAAGTAGGGGACCCAGCACCGATCCTTGTGGCACTCCACTGGTCACAGGCCTCCAGTCTGAAAAACAACCCTCCACCACCACCCTCTGTCTTCTACCTTTGAGCGAGTTCTGTATCCAAATTGCGAATATATTTAAATAGTCCCCAAGTCAGAAAGTTGCTGAATAATTAGTGTATGTATGTATGTCTGTGTGAGCGTGTGTATTTGATTTGATGTGATTTATTAGTGTCGCAGTGTACCTGATACAATGAAATGATTTGCTCTGCTTGCAGCCCAGGCATGTCATACTGCATTAGATGGGAGAACAAAGCGCGGACTACAATGTTACTGCTGCAGAAAATGTGCACAAAGGGCAAAATCAACACTAAATTTCAATATGCATGCATATGTGTATGCCTATGTGTGTGCGCCTGTGTGTGTGTGTGTGAGCCTATATGTGTGGGTAAGCCTGTGTGTGTGAGAGCCTGTGTGTGTCTGTGTGTGAGAGCCTGTGTGTGTGTGTGAGTCTGTGTGTGTGTGAGTCTGTGTGTGTGTGTGAGAGCCTGTCTGTGTGTGTGTGTGTGAGCC
>NC_057743.1:17964822-17977502 GCF_004010195.1 Chiloscyllium plagiosum | reverse complement strand
GTGTGTGTGTGTGTGTGTATGTGTGTGTGTGTGAGCCTGTGTGTGTGTGAGCCTGTGTGTGTGCGCTTATTACACTGCAACACAACTCACTTTGCACGCTGTTGAAGGTTCAAAAGTACCAGTTACCAATGTACTAAAATGATATTATTCATATTTTAAATACTTTTTTTTATTTTAATCTCAAATGTTCATGCCTGAACCTATGCTGCTGAAAGACAGAGCAGATCCTATCCCTATCCATCCAGTTAATCGTTCTGTTTTCACATCAAACACTGCCCATAATGCACCACTGCCTTCAAACCTTTTCTGGAAAGAAACAGCAAATATCAGTTTTATCTCAGTCAGCCATATTACATTTGGACTGCATTTCTATTGTAAATATCTAGTGTCAGCATCTGACCCTGAGTTTTGTTTTGTTAGATTCACCATTAATTTGGGTGCAAATTATTAGAAAGAGTTTGAAGGGATGGGATTATAATGGAAGCAATGGAGGAACATGAGCTGGTTTTGTAACCTTATCCCCAGTCTGTTCTCCTCCTGAGCCTCACTTGCCTGTGCAAGTGTAGACAGGCAACATTTAACTTTACCTTGAGACCTTGTCTCCTTCATTCTGGGGAATGGGCTCAGAACCCAGGCGCAACCATGAGACAGAAACATCCTTTCCCTCTGTCGCTGGTACGAGAGTCCTCATGTGGGATGGGTGTACATGTGGTGATGAAGCAGCCCTGCACACACTTGGCAACAAATTCCCCAGCTGATTGGCATCCCATGACTGTCTAGAGTGGAGTGAGTAATTGGAAGCTGTACTCTGTATCTCAAACCTGCTGCATCTAAGCTCCAAATGTAGTGACGACATGACAGATTTGAATTTATTTCCAATGCTCTTGTATTTTTTAAAGGGCAAGAGTTAAATGTGCATGTGTATCTGTGTGTGTGTGCATGTGTCTTTGTGGGTGCATGTGTATCTGTGTGTGTGTGCATGTGTCTTTGTGGGTGCATGTGTATCTGTGTGTGTGTGCATGTGTCTTTGTGGGTGCATGTGTATCTGTGTGTGTGCATGTGTCTTTGTGGGTGCATGTGTATCTGTGTGTGTGCATGTGTCTTTGTGTGATGTATGCATGTGTATCTGTGTGAGTGTGCGCGTGCATGTGTCTTTGTATGTGTGTGTGTATCTGTTTGTGTACGTGTGTATGCATATGTCTTTGTGTGTGTCTGTCTGTGTAAGCATGTGTGTGTGTCTTTGTGTGTGTGTGTGAATGAGAGTGAAATGCCTGTGATGTCTTCCATGAACAAACAGCCTGTCCATACTAATGAAACGGAATAGGTCTTGGGGAAGATTATGGAGGACCAATGGGTGCTGTATCCAACTGAAGAAAAATGGCAAAAATGGTCAAACGCAGCTGTCCTGGTTACAATGCTGCTATTACAATGTCAGGGAGCAGACAAGTTCTTAGTGTTACTGATAATACTTGCCAACAGATCTCCATCACACAGTTTATGTGTAAATTCAATGTGTGAACTACACTGACATCAGGCAACATTCTCAAGCCACTTGGCAAGAGTTCACGCACAATATGTGTTTGACTTGCGCATTGATTCTCAATGAGAGCTCTCCCAGAACGGAGTGGGGGAGAGGGTGAAATGACACCAATCTTTGAATCACAATTGCCCAAAAGTTCCGTGGAAAGTCTTGCTAAACTGGGGGCTCATCATAAGCAGAAGATGTCCTTCGTAGGTGTCCACTGACAATCCACGGTACACTGTCTACAGCCAGAGACACATCTTTGACACACTGCCTCAGTACTCCTTAGCAGAGATACAAGAATGTAAGTTATAGCACCAATGTAGTCAACCAGAGCATTACAGAGGTGGTTTCTGTTTAATTTACCCAAACCAGGATTAATCCCGATTCCTTGGTTGTGACAGACATTTTATATAATACTTACAAACTTGAATTTGAAAGGGTTCAGAAAAGGTTTACAAGGATGCTGCCAGGATTGGGGGGTTTTGAGCTACAGGGAGAGGCTGAACAGGCTGGGGCTGTTTTCCCTGGAGCGTCGGAGGCTGAGGGGTGACCTTATAGAGGTTTATAAAATCATGAGAGGCATGGATAGGGTAAATAGGCAAGGTCCTTTCCCCAGGGTAGGGAAGTCCAAAACTGGTGGGCATAGGTTTAGGGTGAGAGGGGAAAGATTTAAAAGGGACCAAAGGAGCAAGGTTTTCACACAGAGGGTGGTGTGTGTATGGAATGAGCTGCCAGAGGAAGTGGTGGAGGCTGGTACAATTACAGCATTTAATATGAATATGAATAGGAAAGGTTTAGAGGGAAAAGGGCTAAATACTAGCAAATAGGACTGGGTTAATTTAGGATATCTGGTCGGCATGGACGAGTTGGACCGAAGTGTCTGTTTCTGTGCAGTACATCTTTATGACTCTGGAGAAAAATGAACCGTTCCAACAGCAATGTTTGTTCCTTTCAGCAGGCTGTTCCAGAATGTCAGCAATACAACACGTCCGTGTGGGATGTGAGATGTTAAACGTAAGTTCAAACCGGGTTCGATAATTATCCTACCCCAGACCCCCTCATGCATTTGAACTCACCTCTGCAGAGAATTCTCCTCATCTCTCAGCACACAACAAAGGGCTTTATCCTCATTAAGTAGCTCTCTTCAGCAGTGTAATACAACCCAAGTCCAAAGAGGAAGAATAAGCAGAGCTGGAAATGCTTCCATGGAATAAAGTGGAACAAATGGCGTGTGTTTCAGTGGGGAAAATTTTAGGAAATAGTGATCACAACACAATTCGACTCAGGATAATCCTGGGAAAGGACAATGATGTTTAAATTTGAATTTACTTACCTGTAAAAGGGCTAATTTCAGAGAATTGAAAAGGATTTGGTCTAGATGGATTAGTGAAAGTCCGGAAATCATGTTTGACTATATTGACTGATTCTTTGATCACATAAAGTGAGAAGATTGATGAGGATAGTACAGTTGATGTTGAGTATATGGATTTCTGAATGTGTTGGAAAAGTTAACACACAGTAAGACTTATTGGCAGAAGTGAAACCATTAGAATTAAAGCAGTAATGGCTGTATGGCTAAGAAATGTGATAAGAGATGATAGGCAGAATTGTGTTGGCTGGTTTTTCTGACTGGGAGGAAGGTGCAGTGATATTTCCCAGCTGTCATTGTTGGAACTTCTGCCCTTATTGTTTGATATTGCTCTTTCATTTTTCTTCAGCTGAGATGTGACGTCTGAAGCAGATGACTGAATAAAATTATACTCTGATAAATTTAATTACAGAGGACCAAAGGAATCAGAGTAGGCCATTCAGCCCATCGAGTCTACTCCACCATTCAATTAGATCATGAGTGAACATCTACCTCAAAGCCACTTCTTCATACTATCTCTATGGTCCTTGGTGTCATTAGCTTATTGAGTTCTGACTTGAGCATGCTCAATCATTGAGTTCCCACAGCCCAACGAGATAGAGGATTCCAAGATTCACCATCCTCAAAGTCAAGAAATAGCTCTTAACCTACATCCTAAATGGCATTTCCCATATCCTGAGGTAATGTCCCCAGGTTCTAGATTCTCTAGCCAAGAGAAATATCCTATCCTCATCCACCCTGTCACGCCCTGTAGTCATTTTATAGATTTAACTGTCAAGGTTCTAGTGATAACAGACCCATCTTTCTCTATCTCTCCTCATAAAGCAAGTCTGAAATCGCAGTGATTAATCTGGTGAATCTCTGTTGTACTCCCACAGTGGCACACCTATCTCAAAACTGTACACAATATTCATCAGAAAGGGCTTATGCCCGAAACATCGATTCTCCTGCTCCTTGGATGCTGCCTGACCTGCTGTGTTTTTCCAGCACCACACTCTTGACTCTGATCTCCAGCATCTGCAGTCCTCACTTTCTCCTGGTCACAGAATCTGTCTAGGGGTCCACTTGAAGCTTCCTCACAAATTACCCTCCAACCAAATTTGGTGTAATCAGCAAATCGGGAAATATTACATATACAAAGTAAGTATTCAGTTTGTCCACCATTTCCTGCTCTCTACTACAAGCTCCCTGTCTCCACTATAATGTTCTACATTTGTCCTAGCTAATATTTTCCTTTTCACATATCTAAAGAAGATTTTATAATCCACCTTTTATGTTTCTCGTTAGTTTGCATTCATGTTCTCTTTTGTTAATTACTTTCTTGGTCCCTCTTTGCTGAGTTCTAAATTGATCTCAATCCTCAGGCTTACCACTTTCTATTAATAAGTACTTTCATAAGACACTTCCTTTGATCTAATGTAACTTTTCATTCCTTTCATTAACCACTGTTAATTTACCTTTCTCATGGTATCTGCGCCTCAGATAAATACGTTTCTGATGTACATCATATATTTCTTCAAATACACTGCTTGTCTGATGTTAAATATTTTGGTGTACTTTCCCAAACCATCATACCCAAATTACCCCTCACACCTTCATAATTTACTTTCTTCAGATTTGAGAACCTAGGTATAAAATGAACAATATTGCATTCAAACTTTATGCAAATGTCTTTTATTATGGTCACTATTTCCCAAAGAATATTTTACAGTTAGGGTTTTGATTTGACCTTTCTCATTGCACAACGCAAAATCCAAAATAACCTGATCTCTAGTTAGATCCTCATCATACTGCTCCAGTAATTCATCTCACAGAAACTTCAAGAATTCATCCTTTACAGCATTCATGCTGATTTGGTTAACCCAGGCTATGTACAAATTGAAGTCACACATTTGTATTATATTGAGGAGAAAGTGAGGACTGCAGATGCTGGAGATCAGAGCTGAAAGTGTGTTGCTGGAAAAGCGCAGCAGGTCAGGCAGCATCCAAGGAGCAGGAGATTCGACGTTTCGGGCATAAGCCCTTCCTCCTTGGATGCTGCCTGACCTGCTGCGCTTTTCCAGCAACACATTTTCAGATTTGTATTATATTACCCACATTAAAGCATCTTTAAATGCTGGATGAAGACTGGTGTTCAACGTTACCATGACAGATTGGTGGCCTATTAACAACTCCCACCAATGTCTGCTGTTCTTTGTTATGTTGTAGCTCCATCTAAACTGACACTACATTTTGATAATTCAATCTAAGGTTCTAAGATATCCTGATCTTGCACCTTATTAAAAGCACTAATCCAGCTTCTTTTCCTTTTTGCCTACCCATTCTAAATGTGGAATATTGTTGGATGTTCAGTTCCCAAGCCTAGTCACTTTGTAGCCACGTTACTGTTATAGCAATTATATCATACTCATTTACATAATTTTGTACATTGAACACATTGCAAATACTAGGTGCATTCAGGTAGGATGCCTTTAGTTCATCTGTTTTATTATTCTCTATTCTGATCTTATTTGATGCCTGCATAAGCTCTGTCTGCCTTCTATTTGGGTAGCAAGGTAGTTCAGTGGTTAGCACTGCTACCTCATGACACCAGGGACCTGCATTCAATTCCAGCCTCAGGTGACTGTCTGTGTGGAGTTTGCACATTCTCCCTGTGTCTGCGTGGGTTTCCTCCCACAGCCCAAAGATGGGGACAACTTTTTCACATATGAACAATCTGCCAGAGGAAGTGGTGGAGGCTCGTGCAATGACAACATTTAAAGAGGCATTTGGGTGGGTATATGATTAGGAAGGGTTTAGAGGGACATGGGCCCAGTGCTGGCAAATGAGACTAGATTAGCTTAGGATATCTGGTCAGCATGGACAAGTTTGACTGAAGGGTGTTTCTGTGCTGTACATCTCTATGATTCTACGTGTAGGTTAGCTGGGTTAACCATGCAAAATGCAGGGTTACAGGGATAGGGAGGGGGTGGTTCTAGGTGGGATGCTTTTTGCAGGTCTGTGTGGACTCAATGGGCTGAATGGCCTGCTTCCACAGTTCCTTGGTTTTTGCTTTCTGGTTTTCTACTTCCTTCTACTAGCTGTTCACTCCTAAAATCTGAGCACCTCTTAGGTTCCCGATCCAATGCCAATCCAGTTTAAACCCTCTCCGACACACTGCAAGCATGTTAGTCCTGCTCCTGCTAAGATGCAGTTCTTTTATCTTGTAAAAGTCCCATCTGTCCCAGAATGGTCCCAATCCCTCAGGAATTTTACAGCCTCCCTCCTACACCGGTTCTTCAGCTCTCCTATTTCGCCACTTATTCGCACGTGGGACTGGAAGTAATCCTGAGATGAAGTCTTACTTTTCAATCCTCTTCCTAGCCCCCTGAGATCTGCCTTGCCCCATCCTCCCGAAATCATTGGTACTGACATTGACCAAACAACCTCTGGTTGTGCACTTTCCCCAGAGGAATGTCCTGTAGCTACTCCTGACGCTTGACCCTGACAACTTACAATTTTGGAGTCACACTCACAATCATAGAAGTGCCTGACTGTGCCTGCAGTTAATGAGTCCCTTATCATGACTCCTCTTCACCTTTTCGTCCTCCTGTCCTGTACAGCTGAGCTACACGTGGTGCCATGAACTTGGATCCAGCTGTATTCCTACACGGGAGCAGCTTCCTTGCTAGTATTCAAGGTGGGATCCAATGAGAGTAGCACCAGAGGAGACTCCTGCACTACCTGTCTGGTTCTTTTGGACTGCCTGACTGCCATTTCGTTTCTGTCTCTATGCTCTTAGCCTGCAGTGTGGCCATCTCTCTGAACATACTATCCATAAAGCTCAGTCTCACAGATGGACTAAACTACCTCTTGAACCTTAAAGCCAGGAGCTCAGGTTTCTGCAGTTGGTGACACTTGCTACGTCTATGTGGTCCTCTGAGTCATCAGTCACATTCTACAGGTCACATATTCCTGGCTTTCCTGCCATAAATTGACTTTATTTCACTTATGTTTACTTTATTTTACTTTGGTTTACTTATATTAACTTTATTTGGCGTTAACTCAATAAAGCTTCTAACTATTAATAAACCTTGTTAGCACAGATAAATCCAACTTTGTACTGAGCACACTTTTCTAGTTGTGGTAAACCTTATTTAAATTACCTCTTTCATGTGTGTACCAATTTCCCACTTTGTCTATGTCACACTCAAGCGTAGACTCCTGGTTATGTATCACTTAATGACCTAATATTTTCACATTGATCCAATCTGTAAATATAGATTTCCAAAGACAGGGATCCTGATTTTTAAGTTAGGAAATATATATATGGGTTAGAAAATTCCTTACAATTTGAAATGACTAATTTGGTACAGTCGCATCAAACAATGTGTTAAAAATACATCAGGCAGCCATCGACAATAAAGAGCATTGAGTTAATCTTCCAGATAAGGAGGAGATTCTTCTCTCATAGGATCACTGGCCTTTGGAATTCTCTTCCAGAGAGAACATTAGAGGTTCGTCAAGACTGACTGAGGGAGTTTGTTGGTTGACTGGAAAATCAGGGGATGATACGGCAGGCAGGAACATACCATTGAATCCAGAATCGGTTCAGCCATAATCCGTGGAATGGTGAAGAATGCTCACTGGGGCAGAGTGACCCACTCCTGCTCCTGTTTCTTGTGTTCTTATAATAATGATTTCACGTTGTACAGGGCATCATTTCACACACGATTCAAAAGCTCCGAAACGCAGTCATCAACGAGGAGGATAATAACTGACTTTCGAAGGTCATGGGGAGGTTGATGAAACAGCAGACACACGGTAAATGAAAATAAAAGGACAATAATGAGAAGTGATTCATTTTGGGAGAAATCGGAGCAGCTAAATAACCCAATCTTAAAGGTCAACAGGAGCAGATTGACTGGAAATGCATTTGGATGAAAACTGGGGAAATTTCAGATGAGACATGAATAGGGTGCAAGTTAGGAACACCCCTCTTGGGAATAAATACGGGTATCCAGAAGTAGAGTACCCTGGATGGCTAAAGGTATTGATGAGAAAATAAAATAGTAAAAGAAAGAATACGATGTAAACAGGAACAATAATGGCAAGAGAGATCAGGAAGAGTATCTGAAATGAAGGCAAGATGGTAAACCGAGAATAAAAAAAGAGGAAGCATGAGAAAAGGATAGCACGAAGAAACTCGCGATGACAGAGGCGAAAATCACAAAGGTTTTGATAGAATAAATGAGAAAAAGCTGCTAAGGGTAGGGCACAAATTTAAGGTAATTGGTGTTCCGTTGAGCTACCTCAACTTGAAATGCAGGGAAGTGTCATTAATTTGACAGCTCTTACAAACAGCGGGATAGGCTGAATGGCCTGTTCCTGGCCATATCGTTCCATAATTGTATTCCATGATTCATTCCATTCCTTGCAGAGAGGGCAGCCCAGACCAGAGGAGGCGTAATAGTAATGCAATGGTACTGAGACCACTGGAGTGAAATGCACTCTAATTCATTCGCACAATTTAACTTCACACGGGTTTGTACTTCAGGCTGAGGTAGAAGGTTTTAGATGGTGCATTGCCTCATTTATAAAACAGCACAATCTTTAAACCTGTTACATGGCAATCTATTCTTACAGATAGTACACGCAGCCTCTGGCTGGCTCCTTCTATTCTCAGCATCCCGAGTGATTTACTGCTCAGATAATGACAGCGAGTGTCAGTGCGAAGCAATCTTAAAGGTTTCTTTGGCTAATTACAGCAGAAGGTGTGACAGACGCACACAACCAGGGAACATAAAGTCATTCACTTACAGTGCAGCTTGGAAGCTACAAAGAAACATTCTGCCTTATTGCAGACTGAATGTGAAATGCTTGGTAAAGCCAGGCCCTTTAACAGGGAGTAGGGCACTCCATTCTCCCTCTTTCAACCCACAGCCCAGCCTTTACTTTGCTGCATTGTGTTCTGACCTGCACTTCCCCCAGTGACACATCCGTAAGTTAGTTAAAAAGGTCCGAAATGTGAAAATGGAGCCATTACTATGGGAACAACTGGACTTAATCTATGCATTCAACAAATGCCTATAAGTAGGAGTTTTTAACTGCAATGATATAATCCCTCCAGTGCAGATAGAGGCCATTCAGCCCATCAGATCTGCACCAACTTTCCAAACAGCATCCCACGCTATCCCCGGAATTCCACATTTCCCACAGCTAACCCAACCAGCCTGCACATCCCTGGACACTTTGGGCAAGTTCCCATTGCCAACCCACTTGACCTACATATCTTTGGATTGTGAGACGAAACCGGAGCACCCGGAGGAAACCCACGCAGACACGGGGAGAATGTGCAAACTCCACACAGACAGTTACCCAAGACTGGAATCGAACCCAGGTCCCTGTGAAGCAGCAATGCTAACCACTGAGCCACCTTGGAAATCCACATGGAGTTAATTCACCATATTCATTGGTGTGCTTGTATTTGACTTTTAATCTGAGTTTATTCTTCTCCTGATGGTGGACTCTGACCAGATAAAGCTGCATAGGAACACATCTTCACCAGGATCCAAGAGAATGTCACACCTTAGGCCTCAGGCCTCAATCCAATCTTGTCCAGATGCAGGGACAGAAAACTTGATGCCCACAGGCTAGAAACCTATCCAAAGAGGAGAGTCCAGTCTCATGGGCACTGAGTGCCAATGTGCCACCCAATGCCAGCCAATTTGGAGCAGACACTCACCTTGTTGTCTGAATGGCTTCCTAACTACATTGTGAGCTGACTGATCCTCCCTAAGATCCATGCAAGAGCTATATAGCTGTCTCAGACAGTGGGGTTGGGGGGTGAGGGGTACTGGAGCTCCACTCTTGGACAGAATTCAGGAATAAACTCCAGTGTTACCCCAGAGGAGCACTGTACTGACAGAGGTGCCATCTGTTGATATGAGGTCTTAACTTGAAACAATTTCTGTTGAACTGATACATGTTAAAGATCGCAAAGCACTACTGGGAGAGTAGGGAGACAGTCCCAACGTCCTGGTTCCCACAAAATCATGGAATGAAAATGAATTGTTCAGTCACCTTCTGTCCTGTTGGGGAAGCTTAAATGTGTAGCTAAGGGCCCCATGTTAGTTTATGTGGTCACAGCTGCTGTACTCAAAGTCTTTTATTGAATATATCACATGAAGGACATGAGAAATTAATTACATTAGATTGCTTACAACAAGTCCACACTGACCTGCCAAACACACCCACCCAGACCCATTCCCCTACATTTATCCCTGCACCTAACACTACGGGCAATTTAGCATGGCCAATTCACCTAACCTGCACATTTTTGGACTGTGGGAGGAAACCCACGCAGACACAGGGAGAATGTGCAAACTCCACACAGTCAGTCGCTTGAGGCAGGAATTGAACCCGGGTCTCTGGCGCTGTGAGGCAGCGGTGCTAACCACTGTGCCACCGTGCCACTATAAAAACAAATTCTTTCTTACTTCCTCTTTCTCTGGGCATGTTTTAATATTTTGGATTTTTAAAAATGTCGAACTTATCTTCAATAAAGAGAATCATTGTGAAGAGAATGCTAAAACCATTGGAAGATTAATTCTTTCACAACATGTAGTTCTTTAAGATAATTAGGATTTGTGTGGGAGGAAGCTGTTGATAGGAGCGATCTATTAATATTATTCAACTCAGTTCTCACAAATTGCTCCCTCTCATCATTTCCATGGATTTAACTGCATTGAGAATGTATTTGATTTCTCTTGAGGTCAAGGGACCTTTGGGGACCAAGCTTAACTTCAACACAGTCAAAAAAAACCTTCCAGTCCTATCGACCAAACAACCAGGGGCCCAATTTTAAAGGTTCACTTTTACCTTGACTCATGTTCTCTTCGGAACCAAGTGTAAAGGAGAGAAGCAGAAAGAGGTTCAAACTCAGTGCCTGGAGTGAAGTTAAGGTGAGGGCCCCCATGTTGTGGTTCCCTCGTATCTTCAGATTGCAAAACTTTAATTTGTAGGCTTTCTCACAAGACATTTTGATTGCGTAAACCGATCCTAAATGGTACTCTCTGCAAGGATGAGCTGGTCCCACTCACCAGGGGTGCAGGGTGGTTACTGAGTGGGCAGTGGGTTGATGTCCGGGGTTTGGTGGGGAGGGGGGGGGGGGTGGGGGGGGGGGGGGGGGGGGGGTTCCCTTCCAGCCTTCACTGCAGAATCGAGGGAATGACAGGTCTGCGAGTGTTGTGGTCAGCACAGGGCCTAGTTACACTGGTGCTCCATCTCCATTCTGTGGTGTTGCCAGTATTCCCCATGCCAAAGCTGCCTGCAGAACTGGTGGGCACCACTGTCTGGCCTCTTCATGAGGCGGGGTACACACTTCAATATGATGTCTGTGAGGCTCATTGGTCTGTCCCAGGCTGGCTTCAGCACAGGGCATGCTGGGTAAAATGCCCCGACAACAGTATTCCCAGAAATGGGCAAAGATATGATGCACATAGCAATCTCCGACAATCCGCCATCATTTCCTAACCAAGAAACCCAACACTTGGGAACTCCGGCTGAGTGTTTATATTCATAGCAGTGAAGAATATCCTGAAATGATCCACCATACAAGATGAAATGATTTCCCAGAGGCCGGTATCCTATTACTAAGTAACCCTTTATTTACACATGGAGAGCCCTTGACACTGACCCAACTTCCTCAGAGCCAGCTCTCAGAGTGAACAGAACCTCTGACACTCCTGTGCTTATCTGTCAGCCAGGGCTCCCTGATTGGACCAGGTTAACAGCCCCAATCAGGGAACTCAGATTCTATGAGGTCCACCTGGCTGACCTCGTTACAATCATAAGGTTTTTGATTCAGAGAGCTTTTTGTTCTGTGATGTAAGAGCTGCTGGCAAAGCCAGCATTTACTGCCTCTCCCTAAATTTCCTCAAGACCCTGACGTTTGATTACAACAACGAGGCCACTTCACGGGGCAGTAACTATCAGATTGCTGTGTGTCTGGAGTCACGTCTAGGCCAGACCAGGTAAGGCAAGTTTCCTTTCCTCATAGACTTTAGTGAACCAGCTCAGTCTTGATCGTTAATTAAATAGTCATATCGCCATCATTACTGAAACCATAAATTCCAGATTTATTTAATAAAATGAATTGAAATTCCCCAGCTTCTGTGATGGGATTGGAAATGAGGTCTCCAGATCTTTACATCAGGCCTCAGACTATTATCCCATTCACGTAACCATCCTGTTACTATCTCTCTGATTCCACTGGGAGCAAATGGGTTAGAGGGGTTGAACTGGGTGAGGGGGGGGGGGGGGGGTTGAATTGGGTGAGGGGTGTGTTGGATTGAGTGAAGTGGTGTTAGACTGGGGAACAGAGTGTTAGACTGGGTAAAGTGGGCAATAGGATGAGGGGGTGTTGGATTAGGTGAGGTGGGTATTAGACAGTGTGAGGTGATTGTTGGATTGGGTGAGGTGGGTGTTGGGTTTGGTGAGGGAGTGTTAGACTTGGTTAAGGTGGATATTAAACTGGTTAAGGTGGGCATGGGACTGGGTAAGGTCTAGAGACCACACCAGATGGCCTCCTTCTTTAAAGACCGCAATGTCCCCCCCCCATGTTGTTGATGATGCCCGCCAGCATATCTCATTCACTTCCTGCACCTCTGCCCTTGAACCCCACTCCTCCAACCGCAACAAGGACAGAACCCCCAGTCCTCACCTTCCACCCCACCAACCACCACATACATTGCATCATCTACCGCCATTTCAGCCACCTACAAATAGATCCTACCACCAGAGATA
>NC_057743.1:17934479-17964794 GCF_004010195.1 Chiloscyllium plagiosum | reverse complement strand
CCAAGGACCCAAAGGAGCCTTCCACATCAATCAACATTTCATCTGCACTTCCACACATGTCATTTACTGTATCCGTTGCTCCTGATGCGGTCTCCTCTACACTGGGGAGATCGGACTCGCAGAGCACTTCAGAGAATATCTCCGAACACCCGCACCATTCAACCCCACTGCCCCGAGGCCAAGTACTTCAACTCCCCCTCCCACTCCACCAAGGACATGCAGGTCTTGGGCCTCCTCCATTGCCAAACTCTAACCATCCGATGCCAGGAGGAAGAGCACCTCATCTTCTGCCTCAGGACCTTCCAACCCCAGGGCATCAATGTGGACTTCACCAGTTTCCTCATTTCCCCTCCCCACACCTTACCCCAGTTCCAACCTTCCAGCTCAACACGTCCTCATGACCTGTCCCACCTGTCCATTTTCCTTCCCATCTATCTGCTCCACCCTCCTCTCCGGCCTATCTCTCCGACCTATCACCTTCACCCCCACTTCCATCCACCTACTGCACTCTCAGCTACCTTCCCCGAGCCCCACACCCCTCCCATTTATCTCCCCAGCCCCGAGGCTCCCAGCCTCATTCCTGATGAAGGGTTTTTTTGTCCGAAACACGATTTTCCTGCTCCTCGGATGCTGCCTGACCTGCAGTACTTTTCCAACACCACACTCTTGACTCTAATCTCCAGCATCAGCAGTCCTCACTTTCGCCGGGTGTTAGAATGGGTAAAGGTGGGCGTTAGACTGGTGAGGTGGGTGTTAGACTGATTGAGGTGGTTATTAGACTGGGAAAGTTGGGTATTGGACTGGGTAAGGTGGGTATTAGACTGGGTAAAGTGGGTGTTAGATTGGGTGAAGTGGGTATTACACTGGTTAAGGTAAGTGTTAGACTGAGTGAGGTGGGTATTATACTGGGTGAGGTGGGTATTGAGTTGGGTGCGCTGCACTCCTGGGGAAGATGAGATCAATGAACAATGGGCCTTCTCGCACCTTGTGACTGGAGTCAGGAAGCTCCCTGTCAGTGGCTTGAACCTGCTTTAACCAAATAGTGTGCGAACCAATTCCCTGTGGCAGCAATGGATATGGCCAGGATTTCCTGAGGCACAAGTTTTGTTGATTTATTAAGGTGAATAATTTCAGAGGTGGTGAGGGAATATGTTGTTATAAGCTGAAAATGTGTTGCTGGAAAAGTGCAGCAGGTCAGGCAGCATCCAGGGAACAGGAGAATCGACGTTTCGGGCATAAGCCCTTCTTCAGGAATATGTTGTTATAAACCATGTTTGTATAATACAGGTTTTGAGAGGTTCGGGCGATGGGAGACTGGCAATGGGAATTAGTAATGGCTGTGTTCTCAGTGTTTCAGTTGCCTCACTAATTTTGACTTGACAATCCACCCGTACACAGACTGAGTCAAAACCAATATGGGGCATTAATATTCCATCATCAACCAATCATTGCTAATAATATCGTGGGACCATGTACAGGTCTAATTTGGAAATTGAACACAAATTTCCACATTATACAAATTAGTTCTTCCTTGGTTTTTCAATTGTTGTCATCTGCTGAAACCCTGGAAAGGGGTCATTTGAAGGCAGAAATACAAGCGAGAACTGGTAATGGAACTGAGATGGGTGAAGGGAGATGGAGAATACAGTAATGGTTAACATAAAAGGGAAACCTAAAACCTGTTAGAAACATGTAAGTTGTACAGGGATTGTCATGTGAAGGTGGGATTAACTCTTGAATCGTCTTGGAGTCTCCTTGTGAAAGAAGCGACCTTGGCTGAGATACTAAATGGGTAGTTAGCATCTGTCTTCACTCAGATAACAGGACAGTATAAATGGTATAACAAAGGAAGAGGGAACTGAGTGATTGGATACTATAAGAGGAGATACTTAGGGGTCTTCAAAGTAAATAACCTCATCCAGTCTGGTTAGATTCCTGACGGAAGGGACAATCGTAAAGGCATTGGTAGCAATCTTCTTGCCTTCCTCAGATCTGAGAGGATTGGAAGGTTTAAAACAGAGAGGAAGAGGGAGGAACCCGGTAACTCCCAGCCAGTCATTAAGATTAATGATGGGGAAATTTATGAAGGAAATTATCTCAGACAAAATTGCCATTTTAAAGGCATGAGCCAATAGAGTTATACAGTCATAGAGACGTACAGCATGGGGGCAGACTCTTCAGTCCAACTCAGTCATGCTGACCAGATATCCTCAACTAATCTAGTCCCATTCACCAGCACATGGCCCATGTCCCTCTAAATCCTCCCTATTCATATACCCATCCAGCTGCCTTTGAAATGTACTACCCTCCACCACTTCCTCTGGCAGCTCATTCCATACACGTACCACCCTCTGTTGCCCCTTAGGTCCCTTTTATATCTTTCCCCTCTCACCTTAAACCTACGCCCTATCCTGGGGAAAAGACCTTGGCTATTCACCCTATCCATGCCCTTCATGATTTTATCGAACTCTATAAGGTCATCCCTCAGCCTCTGATACTCTAAATGAAAGCTGATAACGGATTTGTTGAACAAACTGTGTTTGCTTAACTTGATTGAGTGTTTGATGAAGTAACAGGAGTGGGTTTCTGTGGGAAGGGTAGTTGATGTTGCTCATACAGACTTTCAAATGGTGTTGACAAAATACAACATAATAAACTTGTTTGCAAAATCTTTGGGATGGTCGGGGTAGCAGCTGTGAGTGTAAGACATTATTAAGAGTCCAAAAGCAGAGAGTAGATGGAGAGGGGTTTACTGAGGGAAGGCACAATGCTGTTCGCTCAGAACTTAGTGTTGGAGGCAATGGTACACATTGAAAACCTGCTGTTGAATCTATAATGGAGGTTTTTTGGTGCTGACAGTAGTGTCCCTGCTTCTCAAGCAGAAGCTTTGGATGGAAGCCTTACTTCAGGCCTTGATACCCAAGAAAGGAGTGTGCATAACACTGCTAAACAGATTAAATTCCAAACTGCAAATCCTTCCTTACATGTCAATGTCAGGATATAAGAAAGATTCCCGGTCAGTTATGTTTTGGAGAGAAAGTTGGAACTCCTACCGTCACTATCCATAGCTTCAGACTAACCCGTGCTTATAAAAGTGCATGCTGCGCAAATAATAACATAAGAGATGGAACATTTCCCTCAAGCCTGCTCCGTCTTTCAACAGGATCAGGTCTCAACTCCTCCTTTGTGCTAGCTCATCACAGCCCTCAGCTCCCTGAAACATCAAAAAAATCCATCGCCTTCCTCTTTAAATACTTTCAGTGATCTAACCTCCACCACCCTCTATGGTAGAGAATTCCAGACAGTCACTACTCTCTGGGAGAATAAATTCCTTGGCATCTCAATTTCAAATGACTGCCCTCTTATTCTCTAACAATGTCCCCTTTGCAAGACTGCCCCACAAGTAGAAACATCTCCTCAGCAACAAAAATAAAAAAAACGAAAGTGCTGGAAAGGCTCAGCAGGTCTGGCAGCCTCTGTGGAGAGAGGACCAGATAAATATTTTGACTTTGACGTGACTCTTGCTCAGAATTGAAAGGAGATGGAAAATAATAGTTTTGCTGCTGCTGTTGACAGAAGGGGAGGAATGAGAGAGTGGAACAAAGTATGTGGGTGCCCAGAGCAAACGGCAAAGGAAGAGCTAACAGTGGGAAGAGTTGTAACATGAATCAAAATAAATAGTGCGAAAACAAAAAAATGGGTTTTCTGACAGCAAAGTTGGCAAGACTGAGAGAATAGCAAGATCCCTATCACAACTACGTAGACCGTGAGTAACTGACTGCCACCATCATGTTGGGTATACAATGCACCGTTTCAATAATTGCCATTGACACAAACCTCTGAAATGTGGGTGGGCACAGGGAGAAAAACAAACAGACTGCATGACAGTGGAGAGAGATTTATGAAATGGGCACACATGGATGACATTTAAGAGTGAGCAGCACGCATGGATTTACTTAGTAGGAGAGTCAATACAAACGCAATTTAAATGGACAGAAGGGACAGATTCTGCAGATCTTTGAAGGAAGTAACTTGAGAACATGGTTTTAAACGAAAAGCAGCCAGGATTCCTGGCTTTATTAACAGTGGCAGAGAATACTAAAGCAAGGAAGTTATGCTAAATCTCCAAGAATCACTTGTTAGGCCCCAGCTGAAATACCACATGCATTTCTGCGCCGCACACTCTAGGAAAGATGCCAAAATCCTAAGATTTACAACAATGGTCCCAGGGATAAAAGACATCAGTTACATGGAGAGAGTACAGCAGCTGTGATTGCTTTTCCGACAGCAGAGAAGATTAAGACAGAGGTGTTGAAAATCACCCCCAGGGCTTTGATAGAACAGCCAGGGAGAAATTGGAGGATAATTGGCAAAAAGAACCCAGAGGTGAGTTGAGGTGAAGTTCTCTGAAGCAGTGAGTTATTTGATCTGGAATGTGTTGCTTGAAAGAGTGATGAGAGCAGATTCAATAATAACTTTCAAAAAGAAATGGGATGGATACTTTGAGGGAAAAACATTGGAGGAGATATGGAAACAGAGTGAGGAAATGGGACTATTTGGCCTCTATGTTTCTGGGATACTTCTGGGATACAATTCTAGACACCAACTGACTTCCAGGCCCCTCGCCCAATTGGGCATTTTTCAAGTGTGAGTCATGAGAGGAAGCCTCACAGGCATACCTGAGGGATCAGTGTGTAACTGGGTCACTGCCCAGAGTAGAAACACCATATTCTATTGCCCTCCCTAGCTGGAGATTCCCTGAGTTTATGAAAGAAGCCATTGTGTAGGATGGCACAGTAGCTCAGTGGTTAGCACTGCTGCCTCACAATACCAGGGACCTGGGTTCGATTCCGGCCTCAGGTGACTGTCTGTGTGGAGTTTGCACATTCTCCAGGTCTGTGTGGGTTTCCTCCCACAGTCCAGCGTTGTGCAGGTTCAGTGAATTGGCTATGGGAAATGCAACATTATAGGAATAGAGTAGGGGGGTTGGGTCTGGGTAGGGTGCTTCCCAGACGGTTGGTGTGGACTTGATGGGCTGAATAGCCTGTTTATGCCCAGGAGTTGCTGTCAAGGCTGAGATTCACCAACTCAACACTGGCTGGAGATTGAATTTAGCAACATACAGGTTTGTACACTGGGTACTGGGCTCTGGATTAAAACGTTTGCTTCCCGAGCTACAAGTCACGATCAGGCTTTTCCTGGACTTTTACAGTCAAACTGTTCCTGTCTGTATAACACAGCAAGAGGAAACTGAGTGTTTCACTAAATAGCACAGAAGTACAATCTGTTGAATTATCCTAAAAGATCAATTAGGTGGATATGTTGCTCGCATGTTTCACACAACAGATTGCATTTTATAGACTGAAAAAAAAAGGGAATCCCTACAGTGTGGGAACAGGCCATTCAGCCCATCAAATCCACACTGACCCTCTGAAGAGCATTCCAGTCAAAACCATCCTACCCCTGTGACCCTCCACTTCCCATGACTAATACACCCAAGCTGCACAACTCTGGACACTATCGGTAATTTAGCACGGCCTATCCACCTAACCTGTACATGTATGGAAGCACCCAGAAGAAACCCACACAGACATGGGGAAGAATGTGCAAACTCCACACAGACAGTCATCTGAGGCTGGAATCGAACCCAAGTCCCTGGCGCTGTGAGATAGCAATACTAACCACTGAGCCACCGTGCCACCCCATGGTGAAATGAAACATAACATTACAGGAGTCCCCAAGATCTGAGCAAGGTTTGACCTTCACTGGCAAAATGGGGAAGACTTAAACCTTTTTGTAAAAGGTTCCCCATTGACTTGTGTTACTCTATCCCTGGTAGGTTGATGCCATGGCTCACAGATGCTATACGCTGGGGGGTTGTGGCCATGGGAAAGAGTTAAGTTGGCACTGGGCACTTGCTACAGGGAGAATGATCAAGATTCTAGCTGTGGCATACCTGGCAGCTGGTTTCATAATGGCTTTGATTGTGAAAGGAGCAGATCACTAGCCTGTATAGGAGATCCTCAATTTACCTCATGGTAAACTGGATGGTATTATGCTTTTTACAGCCCAAGAACATTAAACCAAGGAACATAGCAATAGATTGTCTGGCTGTCCTGAGGGCTTTTAAGATTACAAGATCCAAGTGCTATGAATAGGATTTCATTAAAGTTCAGTGGGTCTTTAAAATGAGCAGGAAATGACTACTGTTCCTTATCATTTATTTAAGGGCTGTTTTATCAAGTGTGACACTTGAAAGTGTGACAGACTTAAAATCTTTGCCTTTGCAAAAATATCAACTTGCATTTATCTCATGTCTTTAATGCAGTGAAACAGCCCAAGGCATTTTGCAGAAGTACTATCAGACTGAATTTGATGCTGAGCCTCAAACAGAGATATTAGGACCGATTAAAGAGGGTAGATGTAAAGCAAGGGAAGGGTGGGGAGAGAGGTGGAGACGTTTAGTGAGGGCATTTCAGAGAAAAGCACCTCAGCAGAAGAAGGCATGGCCAGAAACAAATCCTGGGACGTGCAGAGTTCGCAAACACTGAGATCTTTGGAGGGTTGCAGGAAATTACAGAGTTAGGGATGAGTGAAGCCATGGAGAGACTCTTTAAAAAAAAATCAAGTTTTTAAAATCGGAATGTAGCACTCACTGACTATCTGAATCACTGTCGGAGCAAATTACTGCAGATGCTGCAATCAGAACTGAAAACAACAAATGTTTGTGATCACAATGGGTCAGGCAGCATCCATGGAGAGAGAGCAAGCTAATGTTTCCAGTCTAGATAAGTCTTCATCACAGCTCTGATGAAGAATCATCTAGACTCAAAATGTTAGCTTGCTCTCTTTCCATGGATGCTGTCTGACCTGCCATGATCTCCAGCATTTGCTGTTTTCAGTTCATCTGAAACATTGCTTCTGTGAAATCAGGTGACTATAATAATAGGAGTGATGATGTGTTTAAAGCACAGTCTATTACTTTGCTATTAATTAGAGCAATCCATGTTGCTTTTGTACGAGGTCTGGTTTGTGACAGTCGGGTGGCATGCAGCCAACTATAAGCTAAAGGCAAGCCAAACTGCATTGACTGAAACTGTCTGTTAAGGAAGTCTTAATTTAAAACAAAATAAACTTAAAGAACAAAAGATTATCCCGTTACTCCTAAACTAATTTCTATGCCTTCCTGGCTCAAGTAGAGATTACATGTTTTCGACAAATCCTTGGATCAATTAAAGGTCAAACTGGGTCTTTCTCGAAACTCTGATATTCATATTTGCACATGTGCCTCTGTGTTTTCTGAAGGTTCTCAGAGATTTAACTTTATCTTGTCAGTGGATATTAATTGCACAAGGAAGCGAGGGTGCTCCATTTGGATCGTGCATGTATATACATGATCCTTGACATTTTACTGACTGTTGTCTGTCACCAGTTGAGAATTAAAGTTTTTGTTTCAATCTACAACAAAGTCAGTTTGGAAAGAAACTTCCAGAATTTGTTGCGCTAGGCCACCTAGAGGCCAGAGCCTGAAACTACACCATGACAGTTGACATAGGAATATTGAATAGAGATGTCAACATCATAATTTCCAATGTTAAATCTCAGATTATGATCCTAAAATGTAAATGTGATCAAATGCGATTCAAATATTATAGATAGGACATGTACTACCTGCACAAGATTTTAAAAATACAAACTGATTTAAAATGTATCATCCTGCTCTCCTTCTCAAACAACCAGAACAGCAAGTACTGGAGAAACTCAGCAAGCCTGGCAGTATTTGTGGAGAGAGAAACAGATTTAACATTATAAGTCCAGTCACCCTTTAGATGAAAAGTCAATGCTGTTTACTCTCCACAGACCTATTTAGTTTCTCCAGCAATTTCTGTTTTTGTTTCAGATCTCCAGCACCCACAGTTCTTTGTTTGGTTTAGTGTCTACCTCTAGAGTTCCTGTTTCTGTGTTTTGATTGGTACTTGTTGCTGACCATTTCTGACAGTAAAAGTCGTATTTAAGATAAACAAATTAATGGCTGTTGCAATTTGTAACTGCTATGAGTGAAATTGGAGGTACATTATAAGGATGGGGAGTGGGAACAATTCACTCAGTTACTGCCCTGATAACCTCTAAGACTTTAACACCACTGGCTTGCTGTTGCTGGGTCACTACAGTCTTACCAGACCATAGGGCTGCTCTCTCATTGGACAGAGACAATGGGTGGTGGTTTAACCTGAGGGCCAACATAGCTCAGGCAAGGGGAAAGGTTGAGGTGGAGAGTCCTTCAAGGTGACCTCAGCCAGTGTAGGAATTGAACCCATGCTATTGGCATCACACTGCTTCATAAACCAAACGTCCAGCCAACTGAGTTAAACCAGCCCCCACACCACTGGCAACAGTTGGAGCTCAGCAATATTTTAACTGCCTTCTTCTGTAGCTAGTGTACAGGAACTGCTTAGATCCCTGGACTAATCTCTTCCTGCAGCATGTCACATCTGCTTAACTATATAAAAAAGTGTAGGACTGAAGGTTTATGTAAAGTGTTGGTTTATGGCCTGGACCCTGGGGATATTTGTCATTGCCAGACATCTGCTGACCAAATGCGAAATGCCCGTTGTTTATTGAAGCACTGTGATCTGATTAGCTATAAGGCGGCAATAATTCCCTGTGAAGTCTTTTATTCAAGAAATGCTCTTCACATTTCTAAGGAATGTGGTGCAGTATTCTGAAGAGGGCATGTACTGAAAACAGTTACAATCTTCAAAACCTAACTGACCTCTTCGTTGCTTGTGACCCATCTGAATAAAGAAAGACAGAACTTCGGAACAAATTACTGCAGATGCAGGAATCTGTACTGAAAACAACAAATGCTGGAGGTCACAGCGGGTGACAGAGCATCCACGGAGAGACAGCAAGCTAACGTTTCGGGTCTAGACGTCTCTTCATCAGAGTTGTAGCTCTCGACTCGAAACATTAGCTTGCTCTCTCTCCATGGATTCTCTCTGACCTGCTGTGATCTCAAAGACAGAATGTATTTGTAGTCACAGCCATTCTCAAGGTGAGGCTATTTTGTCACTCATCGTCACCAACAGGTTACTGTTCAAGTACAATTTTGTTTAGGTACAGAAAGTGTTCAGCCAAGATGCATCCAGTAAAATCCCACAAACAGTAACAAAATATGGGACCAATTAACCCACTCTGCAGTTAGGATAGGAATGTTGGCCCAGCTCAAAATTCTTTGTGTGATGTTATGTAAACTTTTACAGTTACCTGATGAATAGGACCTTAGTTTAATATCCCATATGTAAGATGGCGCTTCGAAAAATACAAGACTTGCTCAGCACTGTCTGAAAATCCCTAGAATGCTGTTCTGACTCAGAGATGAGCGCCAACTACTGAACTAAGTTAATAACAAACACAGTGACCACTATTGCTCAATGGAAGATGCTCTGTACCTCCTTCTGGTATTTCACCAGATTTTGTGATACTCTTCTGCCTGGCCCAAGCTGCAAACTGAGCTTAACCCAGTAGTCAGGAGCTGGCTGTATAGAGGGATGGAGGTCACATCCTCAGTGAGATCTCACTCTCTGTCATGCTTCTTTGGATACGGGTCCCACTACATAATATTCACATAAAGATTCATTGCAATGTAACATTTACCCAGCAGTGGTCAGGGGGGAGGTGGGAGGGGACTTGCTTATGGTCTCCTTGGGAGGGAGAGTCTCTCAAATGCACTCTGTACCTGGTCATGAGACGCAGCAGGTAAGCTATGGGGCGGGGCAATTGAGTGCCTGATGGAACAAAATGCAGGGGTCATTCCTGTTTTTAAGCAGCTGTCTGTGCACCCCCCCACCCCAGCTCCCATCTCCATCACTTGATTCTGCGCATTGTTTCATTTTGATGCCCCTCAGTCTCTGATGCTCTCGTGAAAATAATCCAAGTTTCTCCAACCTCTCCTTATAGCCACTATAGCCCATTCCAGGCAACATCCTGGTAAACCTTTTATAGCTGTACCATAGAGAGCATCCGATCTAAATTCATCACAGTGTGGTGTGGCGAATGCTCTTGCCAGGAGCGAAAGGACCTACAGAGAGTCGTGAACCTAGTCCAGCCCATCACACAAGCCAACCTTCCTCCCGTTGTCTCCATCTATCCTTCCCGCTGCCTTGGGATAGCAACCAATATGATCAAAGGCCCCTCTCACCCTGGTTACATTCTCTTCCACCCTCTTCCATCAATCAGAAGATATAGCAGTTTGTACACACGTATGAACAGATTCAAGAACAGCTTCTGTTCGGCTGTTATCAGACTTTTTAATGTTAATGCTGATCTCTCTTTGCACCTTCTCTGCAGCTGTAACACTGTAACCTGCTCTCTGTTCTGTTACCCTGCTGCACTTGTACAGCACTATCTGCCTGTGAAGACAACACTTTTCACTGTACCTCAGTACATCAACCTCTTTTGCACCCTCTCCAAAGCCTCCTTCCTTTTGTGTCGTGACTAGAATTGCACACAATATTCCAAATCTGGCCTTACTAAAGTATTATACAGCTGCAAGATGAATGACCAACTCTTATATTTACAGCCCCAACCAATGAAGACAAGCGTGCCAAATGCCTTCTTCACCACCTTATCCATTTGTGGTGCCACTTTCAGGGATCTATCAACTGAACAGCCCAAGATCCATCTGTCTATCAATGCCCCCAAGGGTCTGGTCTTTACAGTATACTTTCCTCTTGCATTTAACCTCCCAACATACACATCCGGCTTTAACACCATCTGCCATTTTGCCACCCTACTTTCCTGTGATCCATATCCTGTGCTCTTTCAATGCCAGGCAGTGAGAGATCATCAACCAATCTGACCTTATCCTTGGTCGGCCCATTCAAGATGCTCAACAGCAATTAGCAATTGGTTTCTCTCTCCATAACCTGAATCAGTGACATTGATGGAAATGACACAGCGCAGACTGTAAGCCCAGTACATAACCGGGGATCCACATCAGGTTCCAAGACTCAGCAACACAATAAGTAAACTCACAAAGCAGTGACTTTTCATGAAAAGAAAGACACATTTTTGTTCCTAAAAGCAAGCAACTAAGATGCCCACCTGGAGAATGCCAGAAGGTGAACCAGCCCATCATTTAGACAGTTAGCAAGGATCTCGGAGCAGACAGTTACCTGAATAGGTTTCTATCTGAGCCATACAAACCGCCTTTCTGCCTCCTGTTGACTGGAAAACGATGTACAGGACACAGACAAACAAAAACTGAGGCAGCAAGAAGAAGCAACATAAAATCATTGAACCAGGATTATCAAAACAAATGTCAGCCATAAATGATGGAATAAATGACATTCATCACCCTGTCACTACACTTACACATTGTACAGATCCATTTCAGACTGAGTGGAGAGAAAGTGGACTCACCCAAACAGCAACTCAGGATCGATGCTCTGTCAGGTACGGGCTAACTTGGCGGACTTTCCCAAAACATGCATCGTTTAAGAAGGGATAATGTCAATGAGTTATGGAGGAGAGTGAAAGGTTCCTCACAGACACACACATACACACAGAGTTCAGTCAGTGCAAAAGAGGCTTGAAACAGTGAACCAACCAGAACACAATGGAAGGAAGTTAGGAAGACAGACAACCTGGCAATTGTTAGAAACGTGCTTTCTCATTTGCAAAAAAAGCTGATCACTTTGACAAGAATAATTGTCAAGATTTTTTCCACAAATCAGTTCCTCCTTTATTGGTTTGTTTGTTCAGGTCACAATTTTCACATGGGAGTTTTAAAAATGCTGAAACATCCACGAACGTATAGCTGCTGTGTTGAACATTGAACCTCTACCATTTGAGAAACAGTTCATCACTGACCTGTATCTCAAGGTTCTACATCTGTCTCCAGCTCTGCTGGTACAAGGGCCCAGAACAATTTACAGCTATGTCACCCTGTAGAAGATTTAAACATTTTTTTATGCTTAACTTCAGACTGATGTAACCAGGAAACTTGTACACCAGGCGTAGGTTTGTGGTTGGTTGGACCTGTTACATATAGTTAGAGGTTTACCAAAGATCCTGTTGGCCAATCCTCAGAAAACATGGTTGGTCACACTGACCTTATTGGCTGTACCTCAAAGAGAAAGTTACCTGATTGTTGCCATGTCAACAAAGGGTGGACCAGACTGACTGTGGAAGATTGCTCTGTTGCCCATCAACGAAAATTAAATCCTTCTTCAAACAGGAACGACATGTAGCCAACTGTGTGTCAATCTAGGAGCAGCAGCCTGGCCATATTTTGAAAACTTAAGAACGTGGAGCAGGAGTAGGCCACAGGCCACCTTGCAGGTCCAGAAACTAAGTAAAACCCCTCTCAAATATCTTGGTGACTCTCCCATAAATATTTCCACCCCATCTGTCTCCACTATTACCCTGGGCAATCAGTTCACCAGCTTTCTCCCACAACAACACGCACATCAGTCCCTCCATCAGGTAGCTAGAGCTAAACAGTTCTCTCCTTCACCTTCAGCTGACGTCTCCAGAGCTAAAACCTTATGGCAATCTCAAACCCCGTTCAATGTATCGACTTGCTGAAGAACGTTGAATCTCACAACTTGCCCTTGCACCCCCCCCCACCACCACCGCGTGCTGGAACATTGGAGAAGGGAGGGTGAGGAAGCTGAACACGGGATTGAGGGTGAGCAGAAGACAAATGTGTATGGACACAGTGACAGGGCATGGGCACGCTGTGGCAGAGGGTGAAGGATTGCTGGGTAGCAACACTGGCGCAAGGGGGCAGGTACGTGATTCAGAGGCTGCAATTCACAAAGAAAGGGCAGGAGTCAATCTGGGGTGTAAAGGACTGTGGATACCTTCCACAGACACAAACCCAGTGTCCAAATTAATGTATGTTGATCATATTTTAAAGAAGGTAATGGATATGAGATGTAGGAACTGAGTCTGCTGCACTGTTCAATGAAATCATGGCTGATCCATTAATCCTCAATTTCACATTTTTCCCATAACTTTGATTCTCTCACTGATTACAAGTCTATCGCAGCCTTGAATATAATTGATGATCCAGCCTCTACAGCCCTCTGCAGTAAAGGATTCCACAGATTCATTACCCTCAGATCAAAAAGCCCTCCCCATCTCAGTGTTCAATGGACAAGCTGTTCTCTGATATTATGCCCTCTGCCCCTTGACGTTTAAAGAGAAAGCCTTATAACATGAGTGAGATCCCAACTCAATTCACCCCAGACTGATTTCAAACCTCTTCTACCCCAGCTTAATGAGCCAGTCACATTACTGATTACTGCATAAGCTGCAGTTAACTTTATAACAGAAACACTGAAACCTCCTTACACTTAACACACAACTGTTGAGCTGTTCGCTGTCATTTGACTCCCCAAGGCCTTTTCTAATCCCAAACAAAACTCTCTTCCCCTAGCCACTAATTCCCTAAATATCTTGGAGGATGGCAGCCTGGGCTATTTGATAATGTAGCCAGGCAGGATGGAGGGATTGCTTCATGAGTCAAACCTGGAATGCTCAGAATAAGCATCAGGTTTTCCTTGAGGAGCAGAAAATTCCTCCAAAAAGCTCCCATTACTCCATCCCCCAATCAGCTTTCCATGCGTTAAGTACTTTCACAGTACTGATGTTTATCAGAGTTATATCAGGCGTGCTGTGGGGAGACATCTAAAAGGTTATGTCTCTTGATATCGCACAGATCTGGGCTACACGTTTAATACAAGTTGCAATCGCTACCATGTTTAATTCTTGCGAGACTGCTCCTGGGACTCAGAATGAAGGCAGCGTGTTATCAGGACATGCAGCTAATTAGTACAAATGCTCAAATGAGGTAGAACAGCCAATGATTAGAATGCTAGGCCTCGACCCCCAGCTTTAATCAAACATCCAGATGAAAGAATGTGAAATAAGCCACTGCCTTCGACATCTGGCTGAATGGCAGGTCTTGCCCGCAATTTGTGCTGATTCTCTATATAAGCTTCCCAGCATTAAACCTGCACCAGCTTGGATCAAAAGGAGGGGTTTCTTAAGCTTGAAAGTAAAGGGCACGTCTAATAAAGGAGCCAGTCCAGACACAGGGGAGCATCAAAAAGAAAGATCTGTACTTACATAGAACCTCATCAGCCCTCAAATATCCCAAAGCACTTCACAAGCAGTGAATCAGCTTTGAAGTGCAGCCGCTGTTCTGATGTAAAAAACTTGACAAATATCAACTGATAGAAACATCTAGTTAATTTGCTTTTGGTAATGTGGGGTGAAGATGTGCAGGGCTTATACACTTAATGATGAGGTCCTAGGGAATGTTACGGAGCAAAGAGATCTTGGAATGCAGGTACATAGCTCCTTGAAAGTGGAGTCTCAGGTAGATAGGATAGTGAAGACGACGTTTGGTATACTTTCCTTTATTGGTCAGAGCATTGAGTACGGGAGTTGGGGCTGAACAGGATATTGGTTAGGCCACTTTTAGAAAATTGCATTCAATTCTGGTCTCCCTCCTATAGGAAAGATGTCGTGGTACTTGAAAGGGTTCAGAAAAGGTTTACAAGGATGTTGCCAGGGTTGGAGGATACAAGGAGAGGCTGGATAGGCTGGGGCTGTTTTCCCTGGAGTGTCAGAGGCTGTGGGGTGACCTTATATAGCTTTATAAAATCATGAGGGTCATGGATGGGGCATGAACAGCTAAGGTCTTTCCCCTGGGATAGGGGAGTCCAAAACAAGAGGGCACAGGTTTAAGGTGAGGGGCGAAAGATATAAAAGGGACCCAAGGGCAATTTTTTCATAAATGGTGCGTGTATGGAATGAGCTGCCAGAGGAAGTGGTGGAGGCTGGTACAATTACAACATTTAAAAGGCATCTGGATGGGTATGTGAAAACGAAGGGTTTACAGGGATATGGGCCAAATGGGACTAGATTAATTTAGGATATCTGGTTGGCATGGACGAGTTGGACCAAAGGGTCTGTTTCCCTGTTGTACATCTCTATGACTCTGGAGTAACAGCTCACCAAGAGGGTTTCCTGCTATTCTTTGAGCAGTACAATGGGATCCTTAACATCTATCTAACCAGAACAGACAAATTAAGAGGCCTCGGATTAAAACTTGGTAAATGATGGCACCCTCAAACGACACTGCATTCCAGGAGTGAAGCACAAACCTCAAACCAGATTTTATACAACACCAAAAGCAAGGTTTGAACCTATGGTTCAGTTGGCACCCCAAATAGAGACCTAAACATTGACCTAGGTTAACGGGTTACCATATGGTTAAATGTTAGGATACTGTGCTGACAGTGACTTCAAAAGCAACTCAAATAGAGCATTAAAAGCAAAATCTAAACGACACTGTTGTAGCATGTGTCTCAAAGATGGTTTTATAGAAATGTACAGGGCCATCATTAGTTGGCTCAGTCAATGAATGGAAGCAGTGATTGGATAGTTGACTCCAATCCATTTGAAAGCTTGATCTTCTAACTGAAGGGAACTTTCAGACAAGTGGTTTCTTGGAGCTAAAGCAGGAACTGGAGAGTACGGAGGCTTCAACAAACAGCAGTGATCAGAATCTCTGCAGTGTTATATCCAAGAGCATGGCTTTGGGAAAGACCTCTGAGACACCTCCTTAATCCAACATGGAACAGCTCAAACCAATTGAGAAACTGCCCTTGGTGACTACAGCGAGTGTGGGTGCTACACCACTGCACACTGAAGCTACTGAGCGAATGGAATCTCTGATCTGAAAACAGGGGACGAAACAAAAACTGAAGAGAGAAAAGTCCTAATGAGACAAAGCTGCATGATCCTAAAATTGGAGCTAGGTTATTGGGAAGCAAACTTAGAAAGCACTTTCTCCTTGCACCAAAGGTAACCGAAACCTAGAACACTCTCCCTCAAAAGACTGCGGTTGCAAGGTTATTTGAAGCTTTAAGATGCTTAGGATGTCTAGCTGAGAGAACAAGGAATATGGTGCAAGAGCAGAACAATGGAGTAAGGCACAGGTCAGCCAGGATCGGTTGGCAGAACTGAGAAGCTCATGAGTGATTCCTGGTTCCTTTCATATTTACACATTTTCCCAATTAAAATGTCAAAGCATGTCAAAATGGCTGCACTGTCCTCTCCCTCATCATAATCCTGTTTCTGTAAACTATATAAAAACAAACTCTTTTCACTGAACTCAAGAAACATTGCCTGTGTAAATCTTGCTTAGTACAGTAAGGTTAAAGGTTACACAAATTCCCAGAACCAAGGGGCACAAATGAAACAGCACCTGGAATGTAACGTACTGAACTCATTCATCATGTTTATAGCTGTGAGAATTTGGGGCAGCCATAAACGATGGATTCCTGCTAACAGAGGCCAGCTCTGTGATGACCCATGAGTCGGGTGGATGCGGAAGTCCTTGCTGTTATCCACCCATGGGTGTTCACAGAGGACTGAGCAAGATCCATCTGGGATCTGCAGCAAGTCATGCAGAATCACGCTCGGTGTTTCCTGACAATGGGAAGAATTACAGCTCATTACTACTGGGATACGTGTTTGCACAGTAAACCCCCTAGTCTGCCTCACAAAGCCTGGACATTTGGGGCAAGTTTCCTTTGCAGAACATTGGTCAGGTTGTCGCACAATAGTGTATTTGGCTCGTACCAAATTCCTCTCTTCATCAGACAGAATTCCGGCTGATCTCAGTCGAGCATGAACCAAGATGAAAATGGGACTGGGGCAGGGGAAAGACAGGGAGGGGAAAGACAGGGAGGGGAAAGACAAGTAGGGGAAAGACAGGGAGGGGAAAGACAGGGAGGGGAAAGACAGGTAGGGGACGGTGGATTGACATCACTGAAGGTTCCTGGCTCCTGACTGCTGTCCAGCAGTCTGTGTGGACATTTGCTGGGGATGGGACTGTTTAAATATTCACAAGTAAAGAAGGCCTGTTTAGATAAGGTCCCAGAAGATCCCTTTGGAACTGTACCCAAGATCCATTAGTTCCTTTGTAGCAATACTGAATATTCTGAATTTGTAGGTCGTCTGTCCTAGTGTTTTTCTCCATAAAACTTCACAGTCTAAACCTCAATTCGTGTCTGTCCCAAATACTCTTTTTTTGCCTCCTTTTTGTTCTGTTTTGCCAGCTGAGTGACTTCAAATCTAATCGCTATTTACTTCATTATAACTCTCTGTTCATCTCGAGGAGCTCCCTCATAATCAGCTCTGCTCCTGCAGGAGAATCTCTGATTTCTCCAGGGGGAAAACTTGCAGCACTTAAAAAGAGAAACAACACCTGAGGTCAGACACTAAAGCTTCACCCTGTGAGCTACTCTGCTGTAGTGACTTGCACCTCAATAGAGGAAACCACAGAGAAGATGTATCATTTATTTTAAAATAGGTTTTATTTTAATTTGTTTGCAATGGAAGCCGCACTGCTGAGCTTTGGGTTGCATTCACAGTGCAGGGATAAAACAATTTGACTCTAAACTTGCCCAGCATAAATCTTCTATTTAGTTTCTTAAATAAATCCATTTTCTTTCAGTATCGGTAGCATTATTTTACCTAATTTACAAAACAAAAACCCAAAACAACCCCCGAATGATTGGGAATGCTTTTAAAAAGATGTTGAACTTACAAGAATTTCTAACTCCTGTATGCTGCCTTACATCACACTCAAGCACTGGTCTTAAGAGAAACTGACGGGCTTTTCTGAATTAATGGGCAATCACTTCTAATTCTGGAAGTTTCTCTTTCCAATTGTGTCTGACAGAGGCGTTTGTCTTTCAATGTATTGATGCACTGCACTTTGACAGAGTAAAAATGGACAACTTTGATCCTCTTCAGTCTCAATGCAGTGCCCCTCAATAACAAAGCAGGTCACCTGACCACCTCTCTGCACCCATGAGGCAGGAAACTTTCCTTCCCATTCTGATCCCTCCTGCAGCAAAGATTCCAACCCTCCCCAGAATTTCTGGACATCCCAGGGACGGGCCGCCTGGATTTGAACCCAGGCAGAAGGGGCAGTCCGGAGAATGAATGCTTTTCCCCCCCTCGCAGTGTAGGCTGCCACACAAACTGGACGGACCTGCTACGTTCTGAGGCAGAGCAGAATCAAAAGAACTTGCAAGTTCAACATCTTGACAGGAATTTAAAAACTGTCTCCTTAGGAAATAAGACACAAGACTCACAAAAGAAAAAAGGGTCCAACATCCCACATGAGTTCAGCCCTGCAGCTGCTCTTCCAACAGCAAGTGATGTCACCAGCTCTCCAATTCTGACAGCTCCCTTTGCAAAGCGAGATGGGGAAGTTGCATTTCAACAGCTCCCCATACTATGGCGGCGTGTTAGTTTGACATTACTCGCAGTTTGACAATCTTTAAAGTGACCGTATCCCTTTGCTTGGTCTACTTACAGAGGCTATTTGTAACAGCTTATTTCCCCCCCCACCCCCATCAATCAGATGAGTTTGCAGGTTGCAATATCTGACATATACAATAACTAAATATTCAAGTTTTAATCAAAATTTTACTTTTTCAAACCCTGAATCCCATGTAGATTTTGAAATTGTTCAATTAGCTTGTGTAATTTTTGACTAACTCTCAGATCAGAGCATTGAGAATACTCAGTAATGACAAAGACAGAGAACACCCTCATTATTTCCAGTACTTTGGAAGCAACTGACCCATTTCTAGCAGGTTTGCGGGTTGAGAAGGGCCCTTTCCATGTATGGGATTACAGCAATTTCACAAATTAAACCCATAATTGTGGATAGCGCTGATATGTATGAAGAGCGATGATCAACATGTAAGATTTCAAATAGGGCCAAGCCTCAATAATCTATGAAGCAGTCCTTCTAAATGCCTATTCATTCACAGCATTAAGTACCTAGGCAATTATCGGTGAGACTTCATGGTTGGAATGGGTGCCAGTATTGTGGTGGGGTATGCTGTCAATTTTGATCAAAGAAATATATCTCACAGTAGCACCAAACTAATGAGAAGGGATTCCCGTATATACTCGTGAAAAGTCTAAATTTTTAGATTATGTTTTAAGGTTACATTTATGGGGTCAACTGTGACATGGATTCTACTTTTGAGGGGTTGAAATTTGTGCTACAGCCCAAAATACCGTATAATAAGCAAGTAAACAAATAAAGGAAAAAAACCATAATGAATTACAGTAATATGACTGTATTCCACGGGCGCTACAGGGGAACTGAGCTCAGCTAAGTTGTCACCTGACTCTGACCTGATGGATCTTAAACGTTTGCGCCAATTTGGTGTGAATTTTCCTTCAAAATACATAATAGCACGAAAAAAATTCATTTCCTCGTCGTAACATTTACGTACAGGATAATGCCTTGACTCACAAATGTTGCTCTGTTATCTGTGAAGAACTAGGGGCAACATTTACATGAGAGATATGGAAAATTTCAGATCCTTTGGCCAGAAATGGGGAGTCGACTTTTACACAAGATTGACTTTTACTCGAGTATATATGGTAATATCATGTCATTGTGCATTTTGACCTTATGATTATTCCTCATTCCAGAATCATCAGTGTGAAGATCACTAATGGGGTCCCTGTTCCTTATCACAAAGAGGACAGCATCCTGGATCTCGAGTGTGAACTGCAGGATGGGTGTATGGTATCTGAGAAAACCTGTTCCAAAAGATTTAGCTTGGGAGATGTGTTGACAAAAGGTCATTCCTTTAAGCCAAATTAGGCACTGCATTTCAACATAATGAAAGTACACGGACAACATATCACCACAAACTACCTTTCAACCTCAGTCTTAAAAATAAATTAAGATTATGTAGGATTCTCAATAACCATTCCCTTGATTTGTCAGTGGACAGAAGGTTTTATGTGGGAAAGGATTCAGTGCTCACAGTTTTAAACTGGTGACTGGCAAATGGGAAGAAAAAAATCACTCAAGAATTCTTTAATTGAATAGTTGTTATTACAGAACTGAGCATTGCTGAAGTAAGATACAAAGCTTCTCGTATTGCACTCATCAGAATATTTCACAAGAATACCAATTTATACTGCATGAGCAAAGTGTGCTGATTGGCTGGCGAGTAGACTCTTGATTAGTGGACATGATGTGGAGCTGCCAGTGTTGGCCTGGGTGGACAAAGTCAGAAGTCACACAACACCAGCTTTCAGAGTGCTGCTCCTTCATCAGGTGAAACCAAAAGCTTGTCATTTCAAATAAACTTGCTGGACTCTAACCTGGTGTCCTGTGACTTCTGACTCTGAGTAGTAAAAGCATTATGATGGAGAATGCAACCATTGATACTAATTGACAGTTAACCTTTGTTTAAATTTTAAACCAGGCCACAGGTTGACTCTGGTTTCTCAGTGTATTCCCCTGAGAAAAGACCCAGTGAGCTCCCTGGATGGGGCACTTGCTTGTGTTGGAAGCTACACATATTAACACACAAGTCTGCAAAGCCTAACAAATGTAACCTTTACCATCAGGTTACTTGTCAAGCAACCTGCACTCTCCTCCCATGCTGCAGAAATGTTGGTCTTCCTCTTGAATTTGTATTCTTGTGAACAGTCCTGATGAGTGTGAGATGAAAAGCTACAGCAAAATGTGCCTTTTTCCCAGCAATACTGAAGCTCTGTAGTTACAATCACCAGTGACCATTAGTGCCTTAGCTCCAGACTGTAAATGCTGTCTTCAGTCCTCCCCCGAAAACAAAACCTTCCAAAAGGGCATTTTCCTGAATATTTCAAGGAACAACAGTGTAGAAGATGCTGAGGTGAACTGTAGAGCTGCTGGGAAATACTTTGTAGTGAGATCTCAGGTGCCTGTGCACAATGGTTTTACATCGTGGCCAGGGTTTGGGGCTCCCTCCCTGTGTCCGAGATTCCACACCACTCCATGCTCCCCCTAATTTTGCTGTTGCTCTGTCTGTGTCAACTGGTGTCAGTGGTAACGTGTCAATGCATGTAGACCATAAAGCCAGGACAAGGTCTCCTTAACTGAACCATCTCATTAATCTAAACAGGGCATGCTCAGCCAATGAATGGGATGCATCGAGGTACCATCAAACACACTCATTATGTGATTCAGAAGCTAAGCCCCTGGGGGAATGGAGGAGTTGAAGGTTAAAGGAGATGGAGATTTTGAGCATGCCCAGTTGAAATGAGGATGTTCGATTACATTGTCAAACCAATGGACACAATACACACTGGGACATGGAAACAACAAACAGGAGAAAATACCTTACAAAGAAGCACAAAGTGCACAATTGCAGTTATTTACAATACAGTACACAGCTGTCCTTCGGGGTTCCAGTATCAGTAAGATTAAAACACAGCCGTGTCCCTCCACAGATTCACAGGTGACATTATCCACACAGGATTTTTATATTTATCTATGTATATATATATATGTATATATATACACACACACACACATACTTTAATTACAGAGTGTGCTGGACCAGTCCCAGGACTCACATTTCTTAAGCTTAAAAACACGCAGACTGTCACACACCACCCCCCCCCCCCCAAACAAGCATTAACTCTCACATGCCACACACACGCACAGACACACGCGCACACACGCACACACACAGAGGTTGTGAGTGGATGGGTGTTTATCACCAATCTGCATCTTCCTCTACGTAATAATCGGGAGAAGTACCATCAAACAGGCCGGGATCCAGGGATTTCCGTTGCTTGCCCCTAGCAAACACCCGGGAAATGGAGCCAAACACCATCTTCTCCTTCTTCTTCTTCCTCTTCTGTTCTTCTAGATCTTCAAGAGACTGGACAGTCAAAACAAAAACATTCAGTTGTTGCTTTCCTTTCGAAAGCTCCATTTCCTTCCCCCCTCTTCCTCTGCTTGAAGTTGAGGCTTTTGCCTGTTCTCCAGAACGCCCAATGAACTGCCAAGCCCCGCACCAACTGGCTCTGCAGCAATGGAGCCAAACTTGACTCTGCCCCCGCTCACTGCTTGTGCTTTCTCTGATGATAAGGAGAGTAAGATCTGGCCGATCATGCTCTGGAGATGAGGAGCTAACCTGCACATCTCCCTTGTGCACCCAGAAGCAAAGGGGCTATTGGTGGAGCCCACTGCTTCCGGACAGTGGTCTAGTAGGCTGAGAACGGACTAGTCCTGCTGGCTGACCATTCAGAAACCCACAGTCACAGCAAAGAGGGAGCATTCCAGCATAAAACCTCCAGGGGGAGCAAGAGGCATGATTCTGAGCAACAGCATGTTTACATTTGCCACAAAAGAAAAGTTCACCTGGCATTGCTACCAACTCAATTATCTCTGGGAATAAACTGTTTCTGAATGGACCTCCTCAAATCAGGCATAGTGCTGTGACCAGGTTGACAGTATGTTAGATTAGCCACAGACCTCGCTCTGAACTGTTGCCCTACCCTTTGACATTGGCCAACCCACTACAACCTATAATCAGGTTCACTCAGACTGGGTGTGAGTGAGTGACTGGGGTGGGGGGGAGATTGCTGGTGCAATCAAAAATGAAAAACCCTTCACCTTTTTTAGTAGTTTGTACGCTAAGCACCAATGGCTACCTTTGCAGGTTCAACATCCAGTTCTTTAATATACACCATTGATGGTGGGAGTAATATACACTGGGTTTTTAGAAGAATTTAACTTCATCGATGTCAGAGGTTCCACACTGGGACAAGAGGTATCTGGGATCAGTCGGACGCTGTTGGAAGATTCATTCCTGGGAGGTAAGTGCTACTGGCCAGACTATCAATACCAGCATTTACATAACAATAATGGAGAGTATCCCATGATGCTTCAAGCGGTAATTAGTCAAAAACTGATGCCAAGGTAAAGAAGATGTGTTATGCAAAATACTAATTTATAATGCCATTGGCCAGTTCTGGGCAGGACTTAATTTTCAGGGAAAAGGACACTAGCTACTGCAGGGAAAATACTGCATTGATGGAGTTGTCTCACAGAAGCCACTGAGTCTGCAATATTGTCAGATAGTGGTCGCATGACCCAGTCTGTGGGTGGGCATAATCTATTGGGTTCAAACATGGACAAACAGCCGGAGAGAAACTGGGCAAGGGTGGGGCACTCTGCCCTGTCTAACAGTCACAAGAGGACACAGATTACAGGTAACCCAGGGACCCACTCCCGTTCTGGTTTCTGATGTCCTTGTGATCTTGCCTGTACTGGACGGTTGATGTAATATCACACATTTCACACTTCTGTCCAAGACCAAAAAAACGGCCTCCTTTGTGTGAGGAAGCCAGAACTAATAACCAGGACGGGTCTGCTCCCCTCAGTGTCCAGCCTGGGATTGAGAAGGTGAACCTTCGGGAAGTAGCCTGCCAGTAGAGTGAGGGTTGCACTGCCAGTGAGAAATGTCTCTCACAGGAGCCAATACTCAGAGCTTCTAATGTTCGTTCATTCATTAGAAAACTGGAAGGGTTCATGACCTCCTTTTTGGACTGCTCTGGCTTATAGCCCGAGAATTGAAGACAGAATAGATTAGCCATCCCACAAGAGTTTCTTACATTACATAGCGAGTGCGTCCGATGTCGCGGTGAGTTGATGTCACTCGGTGTGGACGATCTTTCACCCTCAAGCATTGAGGCGTCTGAGATGATGGACGGTTGTCTTGAGTGACATGGACTGACTCGCACTCCTGTGTGAAGATTGAACACAAAGGGTGGTCAGTGTGTTACCTCTCACCATTAACCGCAACTGAGCTGACATCATATCGGAAACAAACAAGGGAGAAGTATGCAGAAAATCAGCAGGATTTGGAACATTTGAGGTCTGGTATGACTGTTCTTCACAGTCATAATAGAGCAACTCCTCCTCAGTTGAAGATGCCAGGATCAGCTGTTCCGATTACAAAGCACAGACAGCATTTTGCACGTTTCTAATGCTCTCCCATATTGAAACTTTCATGATCATTAGTCATAACCACAGATCACCAATGGATATATTGCATTTTATTTCCAATATGTGTTTCTTTCAAAGAGGAAGGATATAGCCAAAGCTACTGTGAATGTGAATTGAGTGGCTGTCTCATGTGAGAAGGAGGGAGAGAGAGAGAGAGAGAGAGATGAATGTGAATTGAGTGGCTGTCTCATGTGAGAAGGAGGGAGAGAGAGAGAGAGAGAGAGAGAGAGAGTGAGAGAGAGAGCCTGGAATGTCACACCTGATAAGGTGTCAAGAAAGCTTCAAAGCAATGGAGTTAAATGAGAGGAATGCACTGAAAAGTGAACCGTAATCTGCTCCAAGTTATCTCACACTGAGAACATGATGGAAGAAAAGACAACGTCCTGGGCAAGAGACAGGTTTTCTTTTATCCCTTTCAAGGAAACACAAGAAAAGGGAGTAAACAGCCCAGCTGAATCAGCAGAAGGTGCGCTCCCCTTAGAGGGATCAATTACCACAGGGTCATGGACTTAAAGTAAAGGGCAGGAGGGGATTTAAGGAGAATTCTTTTTAATCATGGGGTGGTGGGTATCTGGAGCTCCCTATCTGAAAGGATGGGAGAGGCAGAAGCCATTACAACATTTAAACATTATTTTGAGCACTTGAAGCACCATAGGATACAAGACTGTGGGTAGAGCTCTTATGATGTGTGGTAGTGTCACTATCTCTGAGTCAGGAAGCCTGATATCTTGTCCCACCTGCTCCAGAGGTGTGTAATGACATCTCTGAACAAGTTGATTGGAAAATATCTACAAAGCCATGGGTCAGGTACTCGGAAATGGGATTAGAGTAGATAGGCGTTTGATGACTGGAATAGACATGATGGACCAAGGGTCCACTTCCCATGCGGTTATACTCTATGACTCTATGTAATAGGACACCCCCTGCTCTGGTTATCTACAGGGAAGCTCCTTCAGCATTGCCTTTCCATGAACTGCCCACTTAGCTCGGGATTGTAGATGTGAGAGTAATGCAGCCCTCACACGGTCGAATACTAACCCCAGAGTCAGGGTCATGCAGTGCCCAGTGTCAACATTCTCTTTTATTCATTGCCCTAAGAATGAGAATGCCAATTAGTGACACATTGTGAACAATTCTGTGCTCTGCACTCACACACACGCCCAATACATCGCGCACAAGATCCATTTAATCTCATCATGCCAAGTCCGGTTAGTACATTTGAACTTGCCATTCCAGGCAAAAACCAAGTTTGCTTACAGGCTGTTTTATATTCACCGGATCTGACTTAGAGTTATGAACAGTACAAGAGGAGAGCTTTTTGTTTGATTGTTTATATTCAACATTAGAAATCCTTCACGCCAGGTTCACGGTATGTTCCTATCTCTTCAATCCTCAGGGGCTGAAGCAGACTGACAGACATCAATAATTTTCACCTTTTGCGAGCAAAATTAAAAAATACAAAAGAAATAGAGTATATCCCACTGAGAGCTACTGGAATGTCATTGAGGGGTTTGGACAAATAGCAATTAAGTGTGAGCCAACCAGGACTAATTCACACTGGTTTTGGGATGCCTGACTACATTCAGCATTTACAGTACGAAGTCAGTGTCCTGTATACCCCACTGCCAGTCCCCCTCCAGTCTCACTCTGTCTGACAGTGGACTAGGTGTGAGTGTCTTTCTCTATGGCTAAGAAGGGTCACAGCCTGGCCTGCAGAAATCAAATAAACTCTGGCAGCAGCTACCATCAGATATGACTGGGGAACAGACTCAGGATCACTAGAAAAATGAAGGGAGGTTCAAGGATTTATTCCACACAGGAACATAGAATGTCTTACCACACACGAGGCATGTTTAACAGGTCATTATCTACTCATTGAAGCAGGCAGCAAGGGACTTTGGGAGGTTTACAAGGGTTCTATTGTAAATCTAGTTTACCACAAACAACAGGTTATACCTTCCTCTTTCCAAATATCAACTCTTCACTGGGGATATGACAAGCTGCCTATTTTTAAAAAAAGACCCATCAGCAAAAATACCACTTTAACAAAGTGCAAACACTGAAGAACACAATCTTCTTCCCCATCCTTTATACAGCCCATCACCCCAAAAGAACCCAGCACTGTTCTGTCATTTCTCATCACCCAATTTACAATGGACCAACAACCAAAAGCTGGGAGCAACGAGGGAAGGAACTAAATCTAATCGGGTTGGTGGAGAAGATAATGTGCCCCACCCCCTAAAGTGCCCACCTCTCTCTGAAAGCTTTAAGGGTGCTAGTGGATACTATGTGCTCTCTCCCTGAAAGAACAAAAACACATTTCTAAATTGATCAACAGGGCCTGCAATCTCCCATAAACCCCATGGTCCACATGCTCCTCTGCACCATAGAATAAATAGTGGGGCTGAGAGAAGAATCATAAAATCCTCACAGTGTGGAAGCAGGCCATTTGACCCATCAAGTCCACACTGACCAACCGAAGAACACCCCACCTAGATCCACCCTGCCACTACCCCATACCTGTCAACCTGCATTCCCCAAAGCCAATCCACCCTAACCTGCACATCTTTGGACTGTGGGAGGAAACTGGAGCAGCCGGAGGAAACTCACACAGACACGGGGAGAACGAGCAAACTCCACACAGACGGCTCAGCTCTTTTCATTTTTAAAAGCCTATGGTGAAACATAGATGTGGGAAGAATGTGAGTATGGAACTGAGTTAAGGGACTCCATTTTTATCTGAGAGAAGTGCTCAATATTATTCCATCAAACGCTAGACACCCCAAGAGAAGAGAGTTGGTAAACAGAAAGACCCTTTGACCTCTGCCCCCTTACCTTGCCGGTCTACGGGGTGGTGATGTGCGTGATACAACGTCTGCTGGCTCTGTCGGATTGCGGCAGTGAGCGGGAGGTCTGACTGCGTTACCCACTCCTGGTTCCCATTCAGCATACTCTCGCTTGGCATCGCCAGTGAGTGCCGCTTGGGGACATCCTTTGTCAGTGTGGCTAGCGACTGCTTGGCCTGCAAAAAGAACAGAAGCCGGGGTGAAGGCCTGCGAGGAGTCAGGCATCTGTGTGGTCTGACACGGGTCTTCTGTATGGAGTGAACAATTACGGCGGGAGAGAGGGTGGGGAAGAGAACGTGCAGGGCTCCCAACTTCATCTACAGCACAATCACCAAAGTAAAACAAAAGGTTAAACGTGTTTCAAACCAAGTCATTCAGCGAGGACCTAACACCTCCTATTGTTACTGGGAAACTCATGCAAGGCTGCGTGCATTCACAAAAACATACCAAAAATACCCGTGGTCAGGATTCGATTACTCTGAAATGGCAGTACTATAGCTGGTGGGCCTTTGTGAAAGTCACCTCACACCTACATCACTACCCATTTGAGGACCTACATGAACAATGCAATTTGATGGTTACCAGAGCAAGGGTTGTTCTTGGGGAAGAGGAGGTTGGTATAAATGAGCAAGATTACACATGGATGACAGGGAGGCAAGAGGAGACATTGCTGAATGGAACCTCTTGGCTAGGCCTCGCCAGAACCGTGTTGGCCAAGTGATGGTCCCGGTGGGTGGGGATTTTAAACAACAACAAAAGATGACTTTAATGCCTTCAAGGTTCAATGGGTGAATGCAGCAGCCAGTCTGCCAAAGCACCAAGTACCGGGCCAATACTACAATTAGCCTTAGGCTTGGCAGAGGTGTGGAAGAGATTATGGGCCCTTGTTTCTGATCACCATCTGAAGTCTCCAGATGGGACGCCAACATAGGTGTGTGATTGGTGGATGGTCTTGGTGGTGATATCACCCGTTATGCCACCATTCACCAGGGTACCCCAGACTGTAAAAGCAGGATGTGGGCATTCAAAAGAGGATTTGGACAGTGACAGGTACTTTCACAACTGCCTCAGCAGCAGACAGCAAGGCAAAGGAAGTGACTTAACAGTCATGGTGAGGAGTCTGACTGGCTGTGACTGGGGACAAGAATACGTCTGATAGACTCTTGGTTTATAAAACAGGCTGCCAAGTGTAAAGTCAATTGTATCAGCCTCACTGCAACGGCACAGGAAAAGATATGGCTCAGATCAGGTTAGTTCCTTCAAGTGGGCAACAGCTACACGTAGCTTTGTTTGTTAACTCCTAAGATGAGAGGTAAAAGCAATGTTTGGAATCATCCCACTCAAAAGTGACTAAATGCTACTTGAAAAACAGCCAAAGTATTATCTGTGACGGAGCAGGCTGGGGTTTGGGAACATGGCCAACAGGCAATAGAAGGAAAATATAACGATGCATAAAGTAGGCACTTTGTTACATCTGAAGCAGGGATTGCACATTTGAAGAGGCTGCAGACTGACACATAAAGACAATTGGCTTATTTCCCAGCTTGTGGAACACACACCTTGCCTGAATGTGCTGGGCCATTGAGGATTCTAACTGCACTGTGAGGATGCAGGCACCTTTAGTAGCAGGTGTTAACCTGGGCCCAACAGCCTCCCACCCAAACAGGGTTTCAAAACTCTCAATTGGCAGCCATTGGCATTGTGCCTACCAGTCCACATTACTGACCATTTCACAGATTCCGAATGCCGGAGGGAATGGCAAACTAGACTAGCACCACATTGAAACGCCACTAAAGCACCTGGCAGGTTGGCAACCATTTTGTGCGTGAGTGTGGTTTATTTGGTGTACTCCCTTTTGCAGATGGAACTGTTGGGTGCACTGAATCTTCAGCTGCCAGCTATTGGCACTGCCACAGACCCTGAGGGACTCAGGACAGTCAATGTGATTAAAGAAACAGTACACACACACACACACACACACACACACACACACACACACACACACACACACCTGCAATGGTAAGGGAGGAGATCTCTAAAACTGCAACATCAAATTGCCCATAAGAATCACTACCAATTAATGGTTGAGACATGTTGGGACTCTTGGTTGTGTTAAATGGGGAACTGCCCAAAACGGAAAATCCTAGAAAACATAATGGGCAGTGTAGCAATACAAAAGATAAACACAATGCCTCGGTACAGAATCTTGTCGGAGTCGTGCCTTCACAGTTTGCACTTTCTCTCCCAGATGCACACAGATCCTCGCTGCTCTATTAAAACATAGAGCCTAACCACCTCCGAGAGAGAGTTAACACTGGAACCTCCATTGTTCAGACTACCCATCAAAGCCTGGGGGGCAAACCCATGTCTGAAACATGACCTCACTGCTCAGCTTCTTTGGTTTGTCTATCAGCAAGTGTCTTGTTGTTGTTGCATTGTAGCGCCACTATTCCTGTGTGCAGAGCATGGGAAACTGTACGTGAGCAGTAACTCACAATGATCCAATCACTCATTAGGATGGAGACAGACAGAGAGAGAGGGCCAAGCTATGTGGGATGATACTGGAAGTTCTAGTAGGTACGGAAGATGTGCAGAGCATGGTATAAATGCTTAATTATAACCTAACAACCCTTGAAACAGCCTCGACAATATAATCACTGGAATGGGAATTGGTGTCAATGTTCCAGTGATAACAGGCTCCATTTGACTCCCTTTTTATAACATATTCCTGCTACATGATTGAGCATTAGACTGAATAAAATATCCCATTAATTCCTCCGTCTAGAATCTCCATGAGGATCCAGGACTTTGTACCAGGTGTCAGACAGACATCCTCCGTGTAGCAGAAGAAATAGGGATAGGCACATTGGGAATTCGAGTTTAGTTACAGACGCAACACGGAGAAAACAAGTGAAGGTGAGGAAACAAACATAGGTCCATTGGGTGACCATGGCGATGACGATGAGGGGTATACAAAAACCCACAAGAATCAACCAAAATTCCTCAGGGGAAGGTGAAGTCTTTTTAATGGAAGGGTTTGATGCTGGCTGTTGCGTTTTGATGAGCGTTACAAGATGTTGTTTAGATTTTCGGTTCTGTTGGCTGTGGAGGTTACTCAGGTTTCATAAGTGGAGAGAGCTCTAATAATTGTCTCATAAAGTTCACAAATCCCAAACTCTCCTTAAAGATCAGGAATTCCAAGCAACTTAAGGGTGGCTGTGAAAAATGGACACAAGTCTTGGTGTGGATTCTGAATCCTCAATTCCAACTTGTTGCAGATATCTGGAAGAAATTGCCTACTGAACAAACAGATTTATACAGAGGCACTGCCATCAATTGGTGGATTGCTGGGCCTAGGTACAACGGCTCAATGCGAATGGAAAGAAACAGAAAAGCAAAAACAGAAATGGGGAGGAAAGTGCGAACCTAATGCAAAGAGGACACATCAAACTGGTGATGGTGTAGGATGTATCTAGAAGTGAGGACGTGGGACACAGAGGGGGAGTGGGTGAGTGGGACACAGCCGGGGAGTGGGGGGATGGGACACAATGG
>NC_057743.1:17895693-17933375 GCF_004010195.1 Chiloscyllium plagiosum | reverse complement strand
GGGGGAGGGGGACACAGCGGGGAGTGGGGGAGGGGGACACAGCGGGGAGTGGGGAGTGGGACACAGCGGGTAGTGAGGGAGTGGGTGGTAAGTCGGGGAGTGTCAGGGTAATGCAAGTGTTACAGTGACAGGTGAGACGTAGATCAGAATGTTAGTTACAGCTGGTGCTCATGAGTCTCGGCAGAACCACTATATACTGTGTTGATGCTAACAATAAGTTGCCTCGACGTGGACATTAATCAGCGACTTCCTCAACCCCATTTCTTGAATGTTCCCTGTCACCCTGGATCCCTTTCTAATCCACAGCTAAGCTCTCTCTGTGTTAAAGACATTCAGTGATTTGCCCTCCTTCTCTGCAATCAGTTCACAATTCCACCCTCTGGCTGAAGAAATTCCTCGCCTTAGTTCTAAAGAGTCGTCCCTTCTCTCTGAGGCTGTGCCCTTGAGTCCTCGTCTCTCCTACTCTTGGAAACATATTCCCCATGTCAGCTTTATTCAGACCTCTCAGTATTCTTCAATTCGATTCCCCCTCATTCTTCGAAACCCCACTGAGTCCAGACCCAGAATCCTCAACCACACATGACAAGCCCTTCAACCCTGCGATCATTCTTGCTACCTCCTCTGGGCTCTCTCCAAGGTCAGCACAACCTTCCTTAGATAGGGGGCCCGAAACTGCTCTCAATATTCCAAAAATGGTCTGACCTGAGCCTTATGCAGCCTCAGCATTACATCTCTGCTCTTGTGTTCTCGTCTTATTAAAATGAATGTGAACATTGTATTTGCCTTCCTCTAACTGATGAATGTTCAGCCTGAAACATTGACTCTCTTGCTCCTCAGATGCTGCTTGATCAGCTATGCTTTTTCCAGTGCCACACTTTATCAACTTTGTCTTCCTAACTGCCAACTGAACCTACATGTTAAATTTAAAAGAATCCTGAACTAGGACTCCTAAGTCCCTTTATGCTTCAGATTTCTGAAGCCTTTCCCCATTTAGCTTCTAGTCTATGCTTCTTTTCTTCCTACGTAAGTGGATAAACTCACGCTTTCCCACATTGTATTCTATCTGGCACTCCTTTCCCACCCTCCTAGCCTGTCCAAGTCCTTCTGCAGCCTCCCCACTTCCTCATTACTACATGTCCCTCCACCGATCTTTGTGTCATCTGTAACCTTAGCAACAACGTCCTCAGTTCCTTCATCCAGGTCATTAATGTTTACCATGAATAGTTATGGTTCCCAACACTGACCCCTGCAGAACTCCACTAGTCACCGGCTGCCAGCCTGACAAAGACCCCTTTATCGAAACTCTCTGCTCACTGCCAGTCAGCCAATCCTCTATCCATGTCAGTACCTTGCCCCTAACACATGGGCTCCTATCTTATTAAGCAGCCTCCTGTGCAGTACTTTGTCAAAGGCCTTCTGGAAATCCAAATAGATCACATCCACTGGCTCTGCTTTGTCTAACTTGTTCATTACCTCTCAAAGAATTCTAACAGATTTGTCAGGCAAGACCTCCCCTTGACAAAGCTGTGCTGACTCAGTCCTATTTTACTGTGCACTTCCAAGTACTTCACAATCATATCCTTACTAATGGACTCTAAAATTTTACCAATGGCTAACTGGCTGATGGTTTCATGTCTTCTTCCTCCCTCCCTTCTTAAACAGGGGTGTTACATTAGCCATTTTCCTGTCCTGTGGGATCCTCCTTGACTCCAGTGATCCCAGAAAGATCACTACCTCCACAAGCTCTTCAGCTATCCTCCTCCAGAACCCCAGGTTGTAGACCACCTGGTCCGGGTGACCTAGCCACCTTCAGACCTTTCAGCTTCCCCAACAGTTTCTCCTTAGTGATGGTCACCTCACTTGCCTCGGACTTTCCTGAAGTTCTGGTGTCTACCATTGTGGAAACTGATGCAAAGTACCAATTCAATTCCTCCACCTTTTCTTTAGCTCCGTTACTACTTTCCAGCCGCAATTTCCATTGGTCCAAGTCCACTCTAGCCTCTCTCTTCCCTCTTATATATCTAACAAAAACCACTTCTTTTATAATACGAGCTAGCTTACTCTCACATTTCACCCTCCCGGCCCCACCCCTTATAGTTTTTTTAGTTACTCTTCTCTGGTTTCTAAAGGCTTCCCAAACCTCTAGCTTCCCACTAATCTTCACCACATTGTATGATTTTTCCTTTTGCTTTTGTGCTGACACCTGATGCATGGAGCATGGTTGCCTCATCCTCCCCTTAGTAGTCTGTTTTTTCTATGTTGGGATAAATTCTGCTGTGCCTTCCAAAGTATTCCCAGAAACCTCTGCCATTGCTGCTCCACCATTTTCCCTGCTCGGCTGTCCTTCCAATCAACTCTGGCCAGCTCCTCCCTCATATCTTTTTAGTTACCTTTACTCAACTGTAATACTGTTACCCGCGATTCCAGCTTCCCCTTCTCAAACTGCACGGTGAATTATATTATATTACAGTCACTGCCCACTTACGGTTCCTTCACCTTAAGCTCCCTAATCAAGCCGGCCTCACTACACATCATTAAATCCAGTATTGCCTGTTCCCTCGTGGGCTCTACTACAAGCTGCTCCAAAAAAATCTCGTAGGCATTCCATGAATTCCTTTTCTTGAGATCCGCTACCAACCAGATTTTCCCAGTCCACCTGCAAAATGAAATCCCCCATGATTACCGTCATCATCCTTTCTTAACTGCCTTTTCTACCTGTCGAACAGAGGCTCTCCATCATCATTCCTGATGATCAAGGTCGATTCTCCTGCTCCTCGGATGCTGCTCTTTTCCAGTGCCACACTTTTTGCCTCTGACCTCCAGCATCTGCAGTCCCCACATTCTCCCTGCCTTTTCTAGTTCCTGATTTATTTACTTCCCTATATGCTGCCTACTGCTGGAGGCCGGGAAATAACTCCCATCAGAGTCTTTATTCCTTTGCGGTTCCTGAACTCGACCCACACAGACTCTCTTTCACTCCTCGCACTATAAATTTAATTTAATTTGTTACGAACAAGGCAACCCAGCCTCCATCTGCCTGTCCTTTCGAAAGGATGCATATCCTTGGATATTTAGTTCCCAGACAGATCCTCCTTGCAGCCACGTCTCTGTGATACCCACAACATTGCACCTGCCAATTGCAATCTGTGCTACAAACTCATTTACATTGTTTTGTATATTGTATGAATTTAAGTACAACACCCCCAGTCCAGCACTGACTGCCCCATTTTCAGTATTGTCCACTTATCTAGGCGAAAGTGAGGACGGCCGATGTTGGAGATCAGAGTTGAGAGTGTGGTGCTGGACAAGCACAGCAGGTCAGGCAGCATCCGAGGAGCAGGAGAATCGACGTTTCAGGCAAACGACCTTCATAAGGAAGCAGGGCTTTTGCCTGAAACGTCGATTCCCCTACTCCCCAGATGCTGCCTGACCTGCTGTGTTTTTCCAGCACCACACTCCCAACACTTGCCCCCTGTGCCTGAAGTTAGATTCCACACCTTCAGTCCTATCAATTGTGCTGGAAACTTCAATAACATCTGCTGATCCCTCCCCGACCTTCAATTTATTCCATCAGTCTCCATGGAAACCGTACCCTGCACACCCCACTATTTAGTTTAAAGCCCTAGTTGTACCATTTGCCAGGACTCTGGTCCCAGCATGACTCAGGTGGAGCGTGTCCATGGGAACAGCTGCCTCCTTCCCCAGTCCTGGTACCAATGTTCCATGAATTTGAACCCATTTCTCCCGCACTAATCTCTGAGCCTTGCATTTCCCTCTTTAATCTTGTTGATCCTGTGCCAATTTGCTCGTGGCTCTGGTAGTGTTCCAGAGATTATTACCTCTTCAGTTCTGTTTTTTAATTTCACCCCTAGCTGCTCATACACCCTGAGCAGAACCTCCTTCCTCTTCCCACTGATATCGTTGGTACCTAGGTTGACCATGACAATGGGATCTTTCCCCTCCCACTCTGAGTTGCTCTGCGGCCCAGAGGAGATGTCCCTGGGATTTTCTCAAACAGGTGGCTGAGGAGGAGTTTCAGATGACTTGCACTGTGACGACCATCTGAAGGGAGCATTTAGTGGCAAGTACATAACCCCAACGAGGGCACACGTCACACAGTGGTAGCATCTCCATCTCTGTGCCAGGGAGGACCCAGTTCAAGCTCCACCTGCTCCAGAGGTGTGTCATAACATCGCTGAACAGGGTGGATTGGAAAACATCTACAAACCCACATGGTACATGTATGGAATGAGCTGCCAGAGGAAGTGGTGGAGGCTGGTACAACTGCAACATTTAAAAGGCATCTGGATGGGTATATAAATAGGAAGGGTTTGGAGGGATATGGGCCAGGTACTGGCAAGTGGGATTAGATTGGGTTGGGATATCTGGTTGACATGGACAGGTTGGACCGAAGGGTCTGTTTCCATGCTGTACATCTCTATGACTCTCTGACTGTAAGATGATGTACTGGAGAAGGAGGGTTAAGGAGCAGCAAGAGCTTAGTATTAATGAGTGCTGGTCATCATGTGTTCTTTACTTGCCACTAGCGTAAGTGCCCAGTGTTACCAAGGATGTCAAAACTAACACATTTATCAAATCCATAACTCTCAATGGAATAAAACAGCAGTAAGGTAAGAATCTTTGCCAGTATTTGCTGGGCAAGCCAGTGAAAGTTAATCAATCAATCCAGAGCTCATCAATCGACCCAGTCTGAATTCCAATGGATAGATTCACTGACAGAGATACGCTGAGGGAGAGTGACGAACGTCAGACATGGGCCTCAGGAATGCTCAGCGTACTTGTTCAGCAGAAACACCCACTGTCCCCACCTGCAAGCTCTTGGGAGGTGGGTCAAAACAACAGCCAGGAATCTGAAGCCTGTTGGAGGACCAAAGAAGCTCCAAGGGGCCACGGTCAGTGAAGAGGTACAAGAGGGTAATGGACTGTGAAACGTAGTCAATTTGGAGTTGAACAGTGTAGAGTTGCTGACGTTGAGAGGTAATTACGAGATTTGAAATGGGGAATGTCAAAGATACCTATCACCACAGGGAACCATTCATCTCTGGGTCGGGAATGTTACAGAAAAACCAAGAACACGATGCTGAAGGTGGCACGATGGTATGGAAAGATGGGCAGGTGCCAGTGGCATCGAGTTGCCCACAACTTGGTTGTGAAAGTATCACATCAGTCAAACCCTCAGCAGCTTGCACTCTCACTCCAAAGCACTATCCTCTTGGGTTCACTCACCCTCACACCTCCAATGCTGGGAGCCTCTGAAGAACAGGACATCGCTCCACTCCCAAAGACTGAGGGGCAAACAGTCCTCCTTGAGTCCAGTGCAGCAGTGAGGGGATCAGGCATGATGTCAAACCAGGTCTGCCCTGTGGTGGCAATTCTGGAGGATGCCATCAAAGACCCGGGCACTACCCAAAAAAAAGAGGAGGGACCCTGACCAACATTTCAGCCTCAACTGGTCATTGCTGCCTATGGGATTAGCAAAGCAAAGAATAGCTGTGGCAGCAGTCTACACTACAGCTGTCTCTGCAAGTCAAAGTCCTTGTATGTGGAGTAGTTGGGTGATCTTTCTGATGGATATTGGGGGGGGGGGGGGTTAGTGTCAAAATGCTGAGGTTAGGTGTGGTCTCCTGTCAGGATATGTCTGGGCTAAGGGGTGAGGGGTGAACCTCACACAAAGGTTGGGAGTATACGTACATGTGTCTGTGAACACGTGTGTAGGATTATGGGACATGCCCAGAGAAGTGTCATGAAGCTAAAGGTCATTGCTCATTTCAGTAACTTCACTAAAAGTGAAGAGTTTGGGTTTGAAGCTGGAGTAGGTGGGTGGCTCTGACACTAGCTCAAAATAGCAACAGTACCTGGCTTCCACACGGAAGCCAGGGGGAAACACTGCAGGGTTCCCTGCCCACCATGTGTCTGTACATGTGTAAGGATGAGGCAGGAGGAATCCAGGACTGGGATGGACTCCATTTCTCACAGGGCACACAGCTATATATTATTCAAGATGGATCTGAACACCTCGACCTTTCACAGACACTGATATTCATACAGGTTACTTTGTTCAGAAGTTGTGATTAAAGGCCAAGTCAAGGTTGGGGTGGGGAGCAGGCACACTCTCTACCAGTCCACAGGCAGCACATCCCTACAGCACAGATCTCCAGATCAAGATACAGCCTGATCACCCAGAAATATCCACAACATTAGAGATGGAGAAGGACTAGGAGAAGATCTGAGGATAGAGATTGACGGTCTGCTCAAAGAAATAGATTTTGAAGTTTTTTCTTTTTAATAAGGTCCTGTGTTAGCTGGGATGTGGGTGGCATTTACTGCTCATCCTGGGTTGGCATTGAGAAGTTGGGGGAGAGCAACTCTCTTGACCTGCTGCAGTCGGTGAAGGTACACTCACCGTGATGTCAGGAAGGACTCACTGTGACATGAGGGAGGGAGTTGCATGATTGTAGAAATGGAGGAGAGGCAATAAGAAGTAAGTGTTGCATGTGGAGCCTGATCCTGGAGGCCCTGTTACTCAGGATGTGGAAAGGGACAAGGTTGGGGAAGGGGCAGCAATCGAGGGGATACGTATAGTTGACCAGAGTTGGGACAGGAGAGGGTGGGAGCAAGGGAACAAGAGTGAACATGGAGAAGAGCCCAGATATAAACCCTACCATACACTCTCACTAGACCAAACCCATCCCAAAGCAGGAGGTGTGCTACAGGAAGGTACTAATACCAGTCACAGGTTAGTAACAGGTCACAAACGTGCACACCAGCTCAAGAACCACGCCAGAGTTAGAAGTGGGCTACGGCGATCAATTGGTGCCAATTGTACAACAGAACACCACTTAAATACACAAAGTGCGTGATATAGTTTCTCAGTGCACTTCTTACCGCCAGCACCCGAGGGAAGGATTCCTTCTCAGCTGAACGATCGAAAATACGATATTCCATTTTCTGGCCCATACGGTTCATTATCTGGGGAGATAGCATGTCAAATAGAATGACCTAATGTGTTCTGCCCCTACATGACCTTTGACCTGACCTGCCCTCACAGATGCAGGCTAATTCCTGCTTTACCAGTAGGTGGCGAGGTTGGACCAGGATGCTGGAGGGTAACATACATTCCAGGAGGATAAAAGCGAAGGACTAAAATAAAGTGAAAGACGAAAGGAAGAAAAGAATAATACAGCAAGACGGAAGTCAGTGTATCATGGAAACTATTTCAGACGGAGGAAGAAGAGTGAAAATAATCAATAGCATGCAGCTGGAAGAAGCTGTACAAACTGAACAGAGAGCAGACAGCTACCAGCCAGGCTAAACCACGGAATGGCTCAGAGTGTTCACCCTCAGATCTCATCTCTCTCTCTCTCTCTCTCTCCGTTAGCCAGGCCTTACAGAAGGAAGGTTCTGCACCGATAACGCAACTGGATGGAAGGAACAAATCTTCAATGCACAATTAAACCATTCTATTGCAGCACCCTGAAGGCAGCAGCTAACTGAGAAGGTCAAAGGTGGCTCCCACAGCAGCCTGGGCTGTCTCCAGTCCATACCTCGGGCCACAGCAGAAGCTCCCAGTTTGAGTAGATGAATGCTCAGTGTATCCGTGCTGTGTTTCTCCCAATCGACGTAAGCCTGTCGCATTTGAACAGGCAGAAACTTCCAGAGTAAGGGAATGTCAGAAGGAACGCCACACGACCGAATCTGGTGTTTGGCTCATTTCCATGATTAGACATCATCGGGATTTCCCTGCTATCCCACTGGGTTCAAACTGCGTCAAGATCTCCTCGTGCTCACCAGCCCCATGTCGAGTTAAGGTTAATCAACCGGTTCACTCTGGTTGTGACATAACTCCTGGACAACTGGGACTTGAACCCAGGCCTCCTGGCTCAGTGACAGGGACACTACCACTGCACCACAAGAGCCCTTGGTCCTGTGTCTATTGTGGGCAGGATGAGGTGTTCATCTCTCAGGAGTCAATTAAAGACTAGCTTTAACTGTTTACAATAAAACTCCGGAATTAAAAGCTAGTCTCAATAATGCTGGCCATGAGACTATCAATTGTCCTTGAAACCCTACCCGGTTCACTAATGTCCTCTAGCAAAGTAAACTGCCATTCTTACCTGGTCTGGCCTACATGTGACTCCAGACCATAGCATTGTGACTGACTCTCAAGTGCTCTCAAGGACAATTATGCAACAAATGGGTAACAAATGCTGGCTCAATTAAGCAATGCCTACATCTCAAATAAATTTTTTTTTAACAAAAAGCAACAATTAAGGCACGAGTGAATGGCAAACTGCTCGCTAAAATCTGCCATTTGATTGACATACTGAAGGCTTGGCTCACAGCAATACATTCAGAGCAACTCAGGGCTCCTTCCTCCCGCCAATCACAGTGAGGAGTGAGGGCTAACAGGGACTTCAAACTGCTGGGTACAAGGTCAGAGTTTCTACCTCACATTCTGGAGACCTTGCTGAGCAGTCCACGAGTTCTGAGTGATGTTTACCTGCGAAAAATAGATTTCCCTTCCGCTGTACCGTGCATTTTGTAAATTGTGCCAATTAAAAACCCGGCATCTTGCCAGCCCTCAGCAATATAAGCAGCTCCTGTCTGTAAAGCCTCAGCACTGAATTCTGGAATTAAAATAATGCATGAGAGGTCCCTGGTCACAACTGACACTGGACCTTTAAAGCTGGGCTTTAAGTGGGACCCTCAGCTGAGATGCAATGGCTCACTAAGCCATGTTCACCTCCCCTCTTGTCACACTATTATAGAGCTGAGCAGGTCAGCCACATCACCCCATCAACAGAAAGAACTACCATATGTAGGAGCTGCACCGTCTCTCTGCTGGACCAACACTAACTGGAGACTTTCACGCAACATCAGGTTATAGTCCCACAGGTTTATTTGGAAGCAGTAGCTTTCAGAGTGCTGCTCCTTCATCAGGTAGCTGTGAAGCAGGATCATAAGACACAGAATTTAATTGCCTTATGGTCCAATATGTATTATGGTCCTGCTCCACAGCTATCCGATGAAGGAGCAGCGCTCTGAAAGCTAGTGCTTCCAAATAAACCTGTTGGACTATAACCCTGGTGTTGTGTGATTTTTAATTTTGTCCACCCCAGCCCAACACCAGGACTCCCAGATACTGGAAAGTTTCAGTGAGTGACCAATAGCTGTAATCCTGTATGACGAGCAATGCAATATCCAACTAATGGCCCTTCCTGCTCTGTACAGATGATGACTGAAGAGGAATGATAAAAATCATAATTCATAACTGCCTTCACTGTCGGCAAACAAGAAAGAAATAAGAATGTGAGATGATAGATGATAGTTGCTGTTGGGTTGGGACATGTCCTCCCGCCATTACTTGGCCCTAGGTTTTGTATTGTCATTCATCTTCACCAGTTACCCCTGCTGCGGGTGGGGTAACACAGCAGGACAGGGTGATTTACTCCCCACTCAAACCCTTCCACCCTCAGGGTTGTGACTGCTAGCTGAGGAGACAGTCCACTTGTCTGTACGCCCTCAGCAAAACCAAGGCTTTGGCAACGTACACTGTCACATCGCTCCTGACTGAACAGGGCCCACTGTCCCAGAACATCACCCCTTACTGAACAGGACCCACTGTCCCAAAACACCCCTCCCTTACTGAACAGGGCCCACTGTCCCAGAACACCACCCCTTACTGAACAGGACCCACTGTCCCAAAACACCCCTCCCTGACTGAACAGGGCTCACTGTCCCAGAAAATCACCCCATACTGAACAGGGCCCACTGTCCCAGAACATCACCCCATACTGAACAGGGCCCACTGTCCCAGAACATCAGCCCATACTGATCAGGGCCCACTGTCCCAGAACATCACTCCATACTGAACAGGGCCCACTGTCCCAGAACATCACCCCATACTGAACAGGGTCAACTGTCCCAGAACATCATCCCATACTGATCAGGGCCCACTGTCCCAGAACATCATCCCATACTGAACAGGGCCCACTGTGCCAGGGAGAACAGGTGTAGGCAGCTGTGTGCTCAAAATCCCTTTGATAGGATATCGCGACATCCTGAACACTCGAGAGTGCACCAGCCTGTGTGTCTGACAGACATCAAAGTGAAGGAACTGAAGGGAATGCCAATCGATGGCAGTGGACACTCAATCCCATGGTCTGTCTGTCTATTTGTAGAAGCTCTGACACAACTCCTCAAATGATGCTACCTTCACAACTGCTAACACCGCAAAACCCTGACCTAATGTAGGAGCTATCTAGCACTTTCAACATTCACCTCTCCCACCAACAGCACACACTGGCTGCAGTGTATACCATCTCCAAGATGCACTGCAACAGTTCAATCCCATTCGAGAAAACAGGGCAGGAAGCCATTCGACCCATCGATCCTGCTCTACCATTCAACATAATCATGGTTGATCCCCTATCCCATCACCATCCTACTGTTCCCTCCCTGTGTCCCACGACACCTTCAGCCGCGAGGTATTGATTTCTTTCTTGAAACACATTGAATGACTTGGCCTCGAGTGGTAGAGAATCCCATAGGCCCACCACCCTCCTCCCCCTACCCTTTTCACAGCCAGGGCAAGCATCACCCCAGCCAGGCCATCCAGACCCTACCATCCCTCTCATCATTCTTGCTGCTGTGTGGACAAACCCGATCCATGTGGGGAGTAGGAAGCCTCTGAGCATGGGCCTACAGCCAAGAGGGAGCTTTAACCCAACCTGATCCAAATTTGATATGCGTCAATGAGTTGCCAGTGAACACATGACCAGTCGGTCCAATCCCTCCCCATACATAAAACCTACCATCTCAGGAATCAGTCTGGTGAACTTTAACCTGGTACTGCCTCCGTGGCAGGTATGTCATTTCCTGGATAAAGGGAACAAATTGTGTGCGGTGTTCCGGGTGTGGTCTCACTAACGCCTGGACAGCTACAGTAACATGTCTTTGTTCCTGTGTTGCAATGAAGCATAAAACAACCATTTGCTTTCTGCAGTGTTTTGCTGCAGCTGCATGATTGCTTTCGTCGTCTGGTGTTCAAGGGACCTTCTGGGCCCTTTGTACATTATCTTTCCCAAACTGCCACCATTTAAATAACAAGCTGCCATTTGGTTTCTTACCAAAGCACTGCTTCCACAACAGCATCTTCCAGAGCCCTGTTTCCGATCGCCTCATAGGACAAGGGCAGCGAGAAAACGGGAGCACCATCACCAGCACTTTCCCATCCAAGCCACACACTATTCCCTCACTGGCTCGGGAACTTCTCAAGGAACAGGAGTACAATGCACCGACACCCCACAGACTGCAGAACTTCAGGAAGGCAGCACAAAAGGATGACGAGAAATGTTAGCCTTCCAATGACGCCAACTTCCCACAAACACATTGGAGGTATCTGTTACGGGGGTCCTGCACACTCCCTTTACACCCTACATTTTAGAAACCTGCTCTTCATATCAGCACTGTTGGGTTCCAAGTTGCTGTGTGCTCCTCCACAGTTTATTCTTCCTCGTTGCTTCTTTCTCAGTCTCCAGAGGGGATGCACGGCGACCCAGACCTTTTGTCAAACGGGGACTTTCGAAAGGGAGTTGACTAAAAGGGGAAATGATGGCGTGGCTATGGGGTCAAGCTGGATTGCTCAAACAAAGAGCTGCCACGGGCACAGTGGGCCAAATGGCCTCATTCTGTGCAGCGTTGTTATACAGGGTAACCTTGATTATCTGAACGACATGGGCGAGGAGTACTTTGTTCAGATAATTGAACGTTCGGATAACACAGTTTACCCAAGCATCGGGATCTTGAGATCTTGTTTGGATAATCCAAAATTTGGATAATTGATGTTCGGATAACCGAGGTCGCCTTGTACTTATCATAGATACAGAATCAGCCCATGGAGTTTGGACTGTCAAAAATTCACCCTTATCTACACCAGTTCTGCCTTGCGTCCTGTTTTTGTTTTAATGAGAAGATTGATGCAGGTGGTGAATACGGAACAGCGAGGGACGGTGAAGGAAGGGGACCCGGTTTGTGAACATCAGGAAACCGGGCCTTAAGCTTCAATTTCCCAGCTCTTGTTAAAACCTGCTCCTGGGCTCCTGCTCCAGCAGCAGGTGAAGGATAACCTTTAGGGCAGCTGGCTCCTGTCCAGCACGGTATCCATCCCTTCCCAGACAGCCGCATTCGCTGGCCATCAGTGCGACGGGACCGACCTTCCCGAACCTGCAGCTTCGTTTCCTTTCACCAAAATCCTCGCCGACCCGAGTTAAACCGAGGGCATTTGCGAGAACACCGTCTGCAGCAGAGAAATCCAGGCCTTTGGAAGCTCCGGGGAAGAACTGTTTCGGAGCGTCCGGTAACTCTTTACAAAACTGACATGACATGAAATGCCAGGGGCCAAACTGAGAGGGGGAGGGGAGTCTCGGAGGCTCCACAGCGTGTGTGTACCATCACTCACCATGTACACCAGTAACAAAATGACATACGGCAGGGTAAAGAAAACACACACAACTAACAATGCAGACAAATACAGAGGGTGAGCATGATGCTTCACAAGGCAATCCATTGCGATATTGTGTCCTTAACTCAATGTCCAATGCTGGTCTGTAACTGACTGCCTAGACATCCAAACCAAAGGATGAGAAACAATTCTAAACGTCCCATGATTTACAGGCAGCTCCCTACTGACTGAGGGCCAGTCTAACCTCTGGTTCTGAGTGAGAGTGAGCTCCGATTACAAGTGCGACCACATTGAGATCATTAGGAAATGGACAACACTCATTAATGACATTGGGGAAGGTGCTGTGTCCTCCCCCTGTTGGTCCACCTGGCCACAGGGTTCCCCATGAATTTCAAAGGGCTGTGTTCGTGGGATAACACTGGGGTGGGGGGGACTCTCCTTCCCATCACTTACCATGGCCAGCTCTGCCTCCAGTTCCTTCGTCCTGTTTTCTTTCAGGTCCAGCTGCGATCGGAGTGCAGTCACGTGATCTGTCGCCTCCTTGGCCTGTCTGCGCAGCTCCCACTTCTCTCGCTCGAGGGAGTCTCTCTCTTTCGCCAAAACCTTTACTGCATCTTCGCTCTCCTGCAGAGAAACGGAAACGGAGTTGACCGATTTTGTCTTTTTTTTAAGGTGGCCTGAACTACAAAATAAATTGTACAATCAGTAAAACTTCTCTGAGCATCGCCTTCCACCTGCACAGATTGGAAATGAATCCCCCTCCCTACCCTCTGACACTGAGAGCCTGGCCCAGGGGAGAGGAACAGACATCTTTTGATCAAAAATGCTTCACCCTGAAGTGTTAACCGTTTCCCTCTCTACCTGCATGTTCTCCTTCTATTTGATTTCCAACTTTCGGTATATGTTGATTTTATATTTGGAATGGACAGAACGAGGAACAGAAAGAACAAAAGAGACAGGGAGCATGAGAACTTGCAAACAACTCACAAGTATTGAAATTATTTTCACTGAGGTGGGGGAGGAGAGAGAGAAATGAAAGAGAGAGAAAAAGAGACTGAGAGGAGAAGGGAAACAGAGAAAGAAAAGAGAGATTGACAGACAGGAAGGAAGAGAGGGAGAGAGACATACAGAATGAGAAGGAGAAGGGTTGGTACAGATCTATTGTTAATTATATCCCAGCATGCAAAGCTGTACCAGTCTTCTTTGTGTAAAATCATTATTCACATCAGACTGAGGTGAATCATTGATTTTCAGGTCAACTTTGATTTTCAAAGACTTCACCCACTACCTAATGAGGCAATTTTGAAAGCCTATTTTTCTAACTGATGTTGTTAAACAGAATTAGAGCTCTCTCTCATCAAAGTGAGGGATGTTAATATCAAGAAGAGCAATTTTTCAACACAGGCTCCTAATCAGTATGCAGCACTTGATAAGAAGCAGCATGGATTGGATTGGATACACGGTAAAGCTCCTTACAATTCTTCCTCGACTGCAACTTCTGAGTCAGTACAGCATCCATTTTCACCTGCTACCTCAGTTTGATTAAATGCCAGTTACTCAAAAGAGGAAGAGTATTGAGTGGTGGATCTACACGTTGCGAGGGTCAGGGCAGACACTTCCTCAAAAATGGGTTAGGCCTGCACTGACAGGACAGAGGTGGGATTTTCAACCCTGGGCTGCACGTGAGGCATGGCCAATGAGGTGAAAGGTCACAGTATTCACTCAGTGTGGAACAGTTGCCCGTCCTCACTGATGACAAACATTCCATTAAAACCGTACACGGACAACACTTCAGACCATGAAACAAACAGGTCGCCCACAATTGATGTTCAATAGGAACAGACCGCACACAATGTAAGATAACATGGAGATACATGGTGGGTGACCATCCCCAGATTTATATTTAGGTTTTATTGTAACGATTTATAGTTAGATTTAGATTTTATGACATGGAAATACATGGTGGGTACGAAACCCATCTTTTCCCCGTAGCCGATGTGTGCTTCTCCCATTCTTGGTTTCCATTTACCTTTCTGTGTTGCTCATAGTTTCTTATGAAATCTCGCAGTTGTTCCTCCCGGCTCTCTAACGTGGCGTACAGCTGCTGCATTTGGTTGACCAGGTCAGCCTTCTCTGCTTTTAAACGTTTACGGTCTGTCTTCATGGCTATTGAAGAAGGAGAGAAGGGGGCAGTCAGGTTTGTGCTGTGACCAACACCAAGGGCAGTTATGGGAAGGCTTCGGGCCCTGTGACTGACAGGGACCCACGAGCAGACTGCTTGCTCCAGCCATGTGAGTACGGAGAGAGAAAACTCATGGATAAGAAGAACAGAAACAAGGTTGTTCTGGGAGGATGCTCCATTTGCAGCCTTGTCAATTTTCTTGCTGCAGTGATTTTAATGGGGGCCTATATTTGAAAGTTGCAACTCAGTGACTGAGCTGAAACCCCTGCATCCTCATTGAGTGGGGTAGGTTTAAAGCAGGTATAAAATTCCCAAAACAAGCTGCTTTGATATTATTTCCATCGTTATTAGTTGTTAAAACATACTGGACCCATATAAATATATCTTGAACTTCCAAACAAAAGCATGGAGTACACCAGTTCTTTGAGGTTATAATAAGCAGGATAGATAAAGGGAAACCAGTAAATGTAATGTATTTAGATTTCCAAAAAGTGTTTGGAAAGGTACCACAAAGATAGCAGGTCATGGTGTTGGAGGGAATGAGCATAAATAGAGGAATAGCTCACTAGCAGAAGGCAGAGAGTTGAGATAAATCAGGCATTTTCAAGATGGCAACCTGTAATTAGCAGAGTGCCACAGGGATCAGTGCTGGGGCCACAATTATTTAGGTTATCAATGATTTAGTTGATGGAAGTAAAGTCATTATAGCCAACTTTGCAGATGACACAAAATAAGTGGCAAGTGGTGAGGATGACACGACGACTTTACGAGGGGCACAGATATAAAGTAACCGGGCAGAAACTTTGCAGATGGCACATAACGTGAGGGAAATATGAGGTTATGAACATTGGCAGGGAGAACAGAAGAGCTGAATATTATTTAAATGGAGGAAGACTGCAGAAAGCTGGAGCCGGGATTTCTGAACTGAGGGACCAGCCTGAAGAGCAGGAGCCCATTTCTCCCTTTCTTTGCAATGCTTCTCATGAAAGTGAGAGCACAGGTACCCAGCAGAAGGTATCTTTACCACTCATGGCGGATTCCTGGAGAGGGTTTGTTGGAAGTCACCTAGAACAAGGGGATTTCAATCACTTGCAGTTATTTCAGGGACATGCACCAACGTCAGCACCTTGCTTGTGCAGAATAACTTTGAAACCAGAACCAGATTTTGGGTAATTTGTGTAAATTCTTGTAAAAAGTATTTAACTAATACTTGACCAAAATATTTTAATGCTAACACTAGCAGAGGTTTCTTTTTTTTTGTTTCACCTCAGACATGTGCGCGTTACCTTTTTTTTAGAAAAGGGAAGATATATTTGCACAATTCATATTGTCTGACAATAATCTTTGTATCTTTGTTTGAGTAATAGGGTTTTGGTAATAGGTCTGTTATTTGCTGGTGACTAAATAGCCTGGTTGACTTATTCTTAACACTGAACTTGACACAGTCTGAGATGCCCAGTATTGGCCATATCACTGACCTGGATCAACATAAAATTTGTAGGGGCCATTGGAGGATTGGGACTAGAAAAGGAAACAGTGACCCTTCCAATCTTAGTCAATCCACATGCATAAACAAATACACAGTCATAACATCACACAGCACAGAAACAGACCCTTTGAAAGAACCAGCCCATGTTTAACATAATGGCAAACTAAACCTGCTCCTGGCCCATATCCCTCCAAACCTTTCCTATTCATGTCCTTGTCCAAAAGTCTTTTAAACGTTGTAATTGTACCTGCATCCACCATTTCCTCAGGACGTTCATTCCACACGCGAACCAATCTCTGTGTAAAAAATGTGCCCCTACTTTTTTAAATGCCTCTCCTCTCACCTTAAAGGTATGATCCCTAGTCTTGAATTCCCCCATTACAGGGAAAAGACAATTACCATTAATCCAATCTCTACCCCTCATAATTTTATAAAACTCTATAAAGTCATCTCTCGACCTCCTATGCTCCAGCGAGAAAAGTCCCAGTCTTTCTTTATAACTCAAACATTCCATACCCGGCAACATTCTGGTAAATCTCTTCTGAACCGTCTCCCGCTTAATCATAATCTTCCTAATACATGTTCAGAGACTCAGTAAGAAATGGACTGAATCAACGACAGAACCGGAGAGGGTATTAAGGTTGTGTTACATGTAATGTTCCCTCTAAGCTGGGTGGACACCCCAAGGGTTCACATTCTCAGCATCTCTCTCCAGCTCCTGAAGTTGCTGCCTCCCACGGATATTGGAGGTCTGTACAAGTGAAAACCAGAATTAGCAATAATGTTGATTACAGAAAGCCATTTGGCCCATCTTGTACCTGCTGGAACTCAACAGGAGCAATTTGGGACAAACTCCCATTTCCCTGCTCTTTCCCCAAAGCTCTGTACCTATGGTGGCACAGTGGTTAGCACTCTGCCTCACAATGCCACAGACCCGGGTTCAATCCTAGCCTCAGGTGACTGTCTGTATGCAGTTAGCACATTCGCACCGTGTTTATGTGGGTTTCCTCTCGGTGCTCCGGTTTCCTCCCACAGTCCAATGATGTGCAGGTTAGTTGGATTGGCCATGCTAAATTGTCTCATTGTGCCCAGGAATGTAGAAACCAGGTAGATTAGCGATGGGGAATGCACAGTTACAGGGATGGGTGTGGGTGGGATACTCTTCAGAGGGTCTTGATGGGCCGAATGGCCTACTTCCATGCTGTAGGGATCCGATGATTTTCTTTACTCCTTATGTTTGTCCTTTAAGAGTTGCAACTATCCCTGCTACTTAGAAACCGCCCTCCCACTGAGGGTCGCTCGGATCGGACAGGCCTGTTTGGGGCACTGCTGTCACACTGAGGGTATCAGCAGCTTGAGCCAACTCAAACACCAGTAGGAACAGGATTGAATATTTTACCCATGACTTTGCAGCTGCTCAGTGGCTATCCATGTGGCCAATAAAAAGCTAGCCCAGATATTCCTGCCTCATCCCTTACCAGCCCCAGGTAGTTCTTTCACCAAAGAGGAACTCGCCCCCTCCCAATCATTCGTGTTTGATCAGATTCCCTACAGTGTGGAAACAGGCCATTTGGTGACATGGCCACAACAAGCCAAAATCTGGCCCTTTGTGGGGAATAGTTTGGATAAAGCCATCTGTGTGTCTTCCTGTTAGACTGTTCAAGTCAGTGGCCCCTCGTCACACCCCACGTGTTTTCTGACAAACCTTCCAATCATTTTCGCTTGGTCTGCACTCTTCTGCCCTTTCAGAGAGTAAGCCCATGTGTCTGGCACGGGGTTTCTGGACACGAGTTCATTCGAAACATATGGTGGTGTCCCTTCTCACTGCCTGGGCTGACTGGAGGTAAGGGGTGGGCATGGAATAGGTGGGAATGAGAGAAAGCAGGTGAAGGGAGTACACAAGATCGTAATTCACACACCTCAAAAAAACAAGGGAATCAATGTTAGCTCAAGTGAGCGTGCACAGAGCAAGAAAATTTAACTCCCTCCCCTCCTGCCTTGGTCATTACTGGGTGAAGACAGCAAGCTACCAGGCCAACAGCTCAACTTCTGAGGCAATCGTTTCCTGTTTAGAATTCATCAGGCATCGCAAGATAACACCGGACCTCCCTCAAGGTCATCTTTGATCTCTGACGCACAGCACAGAGCAGCTCTGGAATGACAAGGGTCTCCCAAGAGGGGCGCAAGCAACTCCCAGTGGGACAAGGTTCAAACCGGCCACTTTTGCACAGGAGCATCCTCTGAGGAGGGGGCGGGGTGGGGCCGGGTGGGTTGGGGGGGGGTACTCTTCCAGCCTGTTTCCTTTCGGTGCTTTCACGGGCACTTTTTAAACACCAAAAAAAAGCAGACCGGAGGTTCACCAGCAGAATGTTTTGCTCTGCCAACACCCCCCACCCACCCTCTGGGAGGGGCAGTGTTCAAGGTATTTATAATTGCAGCTCCCACACCTGAACAGAGGTGTGCATCCCTCATTGTTAACAAGGAGAGGCTCAGACCTGTGGTGTTAGGATTAATTGGAGGCCTGATTCTAAACCACTAGGGACCAGCTCATTAAAATCAAACACTTCAGGTGGCAAATTGAGTGACCAATGTTCAGTGGGAACAGTACCTGCACCAGATATCAAAACAGCTCGTTCACCGACATCCAGAAAGAGACAAATCGTTCAGACTTCACTCAGTTCACTTCATTTTATGTTCATTTCAGGTTCAGCCCTTCCCTGACCCAGACACACATCAATATCCATTTGCTGTCTATCATAGTGGTTATACGGTCATTGACCAATACCAACCAGTACAGTACCTGTGCTGTTCAGTGACAGACCTGTACCCAGTAATACTTCACTCGAATATTATTCAGCCGGAAATGCTCTGTGCAGACACAGCCTACGTTTGGTGAAGTACCGGAGGATCAACATTAAAATCTGTGCTCCTGACAGAGTTGTGCGTTTGCCGTGCAATGGCCTGTTGTGGATCAAACAGGTGAGGTCAGTGCGCCCTACACCAACTCCTGCACACGAGGAGGTGGATGGACAGATGTCTGAGAGACTCAAACCTCCAAACCAAGTATTACCTGTGCTACAAATCTTCTCAAAACTCATCAATACAAAGACCCTGCTGGCTGCGTCTGACCCTTCAAAGAAGCACAGCACAAGGATTTTACTGAGTGGCCATTACTCTGAGGTTGCAGCCGATTCCCCCCTCCCCCGTTTCCTGTATGTGATGGTCAAACCCTCATCTCCTAGCAACACCAACATCAGCACCACTGTTCCTTTAACCGATTCCTGGGATGAGGGGTAACCTCATGAGGAGTGGATGAGCAGGTTGGACCTGGATCCATTGGGGTTAAGAAGATTGTAAAGGTAATCTTATAGAAACAAACAAAATCCCGAGAGGACTGCGACATTTAAAAGACATCTGGATGGGTATATGAATAGGAAGGGTTTGGAGGGATATGGGCCGGGTGCTGGCAGATGGGACTAGTTTGTGTTGGGATATCTGGTCGGCATGGACGGGTTGGACCGAAGGGTCTGTTTCCATGATGTACATCTCTATGACTCTAGTGTGGTTCACCTTAGTGGAGAACTTCAGGGGACACAGTTTCAACATTGAGAATCTACCATTTATATTCCATTCAGCAGAGAGACAGTTGTCTTTCCAAATAAACAGGGTGACGAAATATACTCAAGAGAGGGGACAGATAGAACAGTGGAGTCAAGACCAAAGATGGATCAACCATGATCTTATCAAGCTGATAACAGCCTGTGGCCCAGGCCCATATTAACCAGAAGGCTGCATGTTGGTTTCTCCTCCTCAGTTCCATAGCGTGTGGTCAGGGAGTTCCATCACTCCATTCGCTCCAAATCTGTCCCTGTCCCTGGGCAAATCCACACAATATTAGATTAGATTAGATTACTTACAGTGTGGAAACAGGCCCTTCGGCCCAACAAGTCCACACCGACCCATCGAAGTGCAACCCACCCAGACCCATTCCCCTACACCTAACACTACGGGCAATTTAGCACGGCCAATTCACCTGACCTGCACATCTTTGGACTTTGGGAGGAAACCGGACCACCCGGAGTAAACCCACGCAGACACGGGGAGAATGCGCAAACTCCACACAGTCGCCTGAGGCAGGAATTGAACCCGGGTCTCTGGCGCTGTGAGGCAGCAGTGCTAACCACTGTGCCACCGTGCAGATTCACATCAATGAGCTTCTGCGTCGAGAATGTTACAACAGCACGAGCACCAAGAATGATCCAAAACATGGCGTCGAGCCCCAGAAAGAGACAAAACAGCTTAATAGTATCGCACCTTGCACCAATTTCAAAGCCCTTCCAAAAAGCTCAATGGAATCACTAATGCTAACCAAAGCAGTAACAGAAAGCCTTGGCTTCAGTCTCAAGGAAGTCAAGAAACTCAAGATCGGGATGTGGAGCACAGCAATGCAGCCACATTCCAAGGCAACGGTCTGTGGATTATGGGGCAAGACCGCAGACACGGCTCCCTGCTGTGGGCAAAAGACTCAAGCTGTGCTTGTGGTCACAGCAAGCTGGGGTAAGCCAAATGAAGGGCAAGTATGACCACCCCTGCCTCCGCATCCCCCCCCCCCAAACACTAAACCCACCCCCCCGACCCACACCTCCTCCAGGAAAACGAAGAGCTCATCCGTCAGGTTTGAGTGATCCAGGGTGTGGACTACCCGAACCGTTTTGAGCAGCTCAAACCAATTTGCATGGGAATGGGCCCACAGGTACCTGAGTGTGAGGACGTGTGTGTTGGTGTCTCGTTATGAAATGGGAGCAGGTGAATCCCTCACTGTTGAAGGTCACATGCTCCAAAGGTGAGGCTATGGTCTTCTCAGTGTTGGTGTATGGCTCACCATTAAATATGGCCATGTTGTAGAGGATGTGCATGTAAATTTCACTATCCCCTGACACCTGCTGGTGAGACGCTTAATGTGGACACTATCACAGAAAACCAACCCTGCCACACCCTCCCACATGATAAACCAGCTGACCACTGGGTTGAAGAGTGTGGCGTTGGAAAAGCACAGCTGGTCAGGCAGCACCCGGGAAGCAGGAGTGTTGATGTTTCTGATAAAGGAGTCTTGCCCAAAACGTCGACCCTCCTGCTCCTCAGATGCTGCCTGACCTGCTGTGCATTTCCAGCACCACACTCTTCGACTCTGATCTCTAGCATCTGCAGTCCTCACTTTCTGGATGTAGGTTTGCTCACTGAGCTGGAAGGTTCATTTTCAGACGTTTCGTCACCATGCTAGGTAACATCTCCCAGTTGATTATGACCACTGGGTTGTACAGGCCGCATTCTCTTCATCTTTTGAAAAGCAATTCAGCGATTCTGGTCTCACAGAAGAATCTCTACAGTGTGGGGCAGATCATTCGGCCCATCAAGTCCACACTGACCCTCTGAAGAGCATCCCATCCAGACCCACCCTCCTACCCTTGTAACCCTGCCTTTCCCATAGCCAATTCACCCTGACCTGCACATCTTTGGACTGTGGGAGAAACCGGAGCACCCAGAGGAAACCCACGCAGACACAGGGAGAATGTGCACAGTCCACACAGACAGTTGCCTGAGGCTGGAATTGAACTTGGGGTCCCGGGTGCTGTGAGGCAGCAGTGCTAACCACTGAGCCACCTTGCCGCCCCACTTAGATCCTGTCTTGATTCAGAGTGGATAACGATGGAGAAAGGTTTCTGCTCCGTTTCAGCAGCTGCTCCCTGCCTCCACTCTCTGTAGCGTGACTTGAAGGGTGGACAGGTCAAGCCGAAAATCTTCCATTTCGCCCTCTTCATGTCGCCATGGTGACACAACCCTGGCAACAGCCATCAATCATTGTGCAAAACTACAATCACTTTGACTAGAATTGACCTGACACCAGGAACCTCATTAAATGATGCTCTAACATAACCGTGATATCAGTGATTTCTGCTGACAGTTGATAATCGAATCCCACTAGTCTATGTTCACCAATGACAGTGGCTAAGAATTGGCTTGGTCCCTAGACCTGTCTCCTGATTTTGCCACTTCAATCCTCAGTAGCCTAAACTGTTCAGTCCATTTGTGACATGGAATTACTTCTTGTCACAAGAACACACGAGGCACTGAGCCTGCTCAATATTCGGTCAATGATCTGAGCTTAAACAAAAGGATCCACTTAATGACCTGTGCTCAAAAGGCTGAACCACCTCAAAAAGCCAACTGTAGGAGATCACTTCAGCTATAGCACTTCACAAAACCAGTACAATGCAGATAGAGACCATTCAGCCCATCTAGTCCGCACCCAGCCTCTGAACAGCATCCTACCCATACCCATTCCCCCTAAACTATGACCCCACATTTCCCATGGTTAACCCACCTAGCCTGCACATCCCTGGATACAATGGGTAATTCCCATGGCTAACCTCCTAGCCTGCACATCCCTGGATACTATGGGTAATTTCCCATGGCTAACCCACCTAGCCTGCACATCCCTTGACACTATGGGTAATTTCCCATGGCCAATCCACCTAGTCTTCACATCTTTACGGTGTGAAAGGAAACCCACTCAGGCACTGGTAGTACGTGCAAACACCACGGACACAGTCAGCCAAGACTGGAATCGAACCTGGGTTCCTGGCACTGTGAGGCAGCAGTGCTAACCACCTCAAATCCAGCTAAGTTTTTGCATCAATTTGAAATCGGTAAAACTATTTTACAAAAACATCTTCCAGGTGGGAGACTTCAGTGTGAGCAAAGGCAGGTGCTCAGAGAGAAGATTCTGGAAGAGGTTTCCTGAATCGGAGGGAGAGGTATGTAGGCAGTGGGGTTCAGGGTGGGACCTCTGGAGACTAACCAGCGTTGGCCAAAGAGTTTGCATTGACGGAAAGGACAGACAGCAGGGAAAGGGTGAAGGGCCTTCTAACACTATTGGAATCAGAAGTATGGTGCTGGAAAAGCCCAGCCAGTCAGGCAGCATCCGAGGAGCAGGAGTGTCAACGTTTCAGGCATAAGCCCATCATCAGGAATGTTTCTGTGTGAAAAAATGAGCGAAAGGATTTTCACATCAGTTTAGACTTTATTATGCAGAGGGTCAACCAGATAGCTTCTCCATGAATCTGCAGGGTAGGGTAAGCTTTTTCTCAACTTTCCTGAGGTAAATATTCATCACTGCAAAGGGCACCAATGCAGAACTAACCACCATCAGATCTCTGAGAGACAATTTCCCCATTAAAGGAATGGCTCTTCAGTGGTAGCCAACTCAACGGCAACGTTTGCTGCCTCATTAAGACAATTTTAACCAAAACCATTCTTCACAAATATTGTGACGGCCTTCTGGTGATTTCTGCACTTTCATGCTATGGGCCAGCTGCTAGAGGGCACCAACTAGCCCCCTCACTGAGGGGAGGTCTGCATAGAATCTATCGGGTGAAAGGTACTGCCTGGTTTAATACTGGCCCATACAGACCGAGGACTTACCAGTTCCATAGTGGCCCTGTACCCAGTCAGCTATTTCCAGTCGTATTGGCCTCTGTGCTCATGGCGCAGGGAAGAAAGCCAATCAGCCCTCACTCCTGTTCCTCACAATTAGCTCCTCCCGTTGAAAGTGTGCACACGAGTGTGAACAGTGGTTGAGGACAACCAGCTATTGCTGTCTGGGGTTTGAGCATCCTCCAGTACCGTGGCCTTGTGACCGTTAATACAGGAGGCTGCTCGACTGCAGGGGATTCACCGCTGTGCCTGATCCTCTCTTTACATTCTACCTACGTGCAAATATTCCAGCAGGAGTAAGAGGCAGTGGAAGGTGGAACTCTGGCTGATAGTGCCCCTGGCCAGACCGAGTTCAGTTTCAGCAACTGTCCTGCAGGGGGCAGTCAGCCTGGAAAGGCATCTTGGCCTCCTTTTCAGGCTGGACTTTATTTTCAAATAACTCTGATGGTTAAGTTTGAAAAAACTGGCACTGGGCCAATCATAGAAGGATTTTGGAGCAGATGGGTTTGGGTCTGGATAAGGACACTTAACAGATTTTTGGACGACTGCATTCAGTTCTGATCTCCCTGTGAAAGGAAGGATGTTGTGAAACTTGAAAGGGTTCAGCAAAGATTAACAAGGATGTGGCCAGGGTTGGAGGATTTGAGCTATAGGGAGAGGCTGAGTAGGCTGGGGCTGTTTTCCCTGGAGTGTCGGAGGCTGAGGGGTGACCTTCAAGAGATCTATAAAATCATGAGGGGCATGGATAGGATAAATAGACAAAGTCTTTCCTCTGGGGTGGGGGAGTCCAGAACTAGAGGGCATAGATTTGAGGTTAGAGTGAAAGATTTAAATTTCAATTACATAAAAAAAACTCCACAACAGTGATTAGAATTCCACCTCGTTCAAAAAGGGACTGGATAGTCATCGTATCAATTCCAATTTTAAAACGCACTCAGGCATCGTCCCTAAACCCTGACCACCCACGACTGGTAGTTAGCTACATTTTAACCTCCTCCCATTTGTCAAACGTCCCAATACCAACGAGCTCAGGGAAAACTAAACTATCTGAAGCAAGAACTTTTAATGTTCATGTCTTAAAGGTTTTGGAATCGATTTCAACAAACCCGAACCATTAATCCTGACTCTATTCTTACTGCAAGACAAGCAAACTGAGTGGGTAATCATTCAGTCCAATGACTGTGCCAGGCATCATGTTAACCACTATCTCACTGGGCCGCTACCCCAAAACGTGACTCAAATGCCTTCCATTTGGTAAGTCTAGTTTTATTGTTCACTGATTGCTCCTTTATATAACAGACGTTTGCCCTGGAGATATGAATGAACTCACAGTGGTTAGAATTGAAGGACTGTGTCAGGCTGAAACCTGAAAGGCGCACTGCCAGTACACAGAGCAGTTCTCTCCTTGTGCTTTAACCAATCGTTTACTTTCTTAACTTCGACTGGTCCTGTGCTTTTGTGAGTGACTGGCTGCTGGAGTCTGTTCTGGAATTCCTGAGGAGACTGGGATATCTCTGACATTTGGGGTGGGAGAAGGGAGTGAGTAATTGGGATGGGTCATGAGGTATTAAGTGTTCTGAGAGAACAAGCTGGGCTGGTCTTCACACCAAACACAGTGGGACTGAAAGTCACTAGGAGCAGGTTACCTTGTTTTCCTTCCCAGCCCCAAATAGACAGAAGTCGATCCTAACACGGTTTTCGCTAACTAGTTCACTAGGTCTGTGGATAGGACAGAATCTGTGACCTTCCTGCCACAAAATCTCAGTGTTACACCAGCTGACACCTGTAACTACAGTATTAGAGCCTTTAAATATCCTGTATTTATGTTTATTCATTCAGTCAAAGCTAGAATATTTACATTTGTGTACAAACAAAATCTAATGAGATGCTGGCACTGAGGAAAGCCAAGGATACCAATCTTGTCCTTTGTTGTCCTTTTAGTCCCATCCTTCTCATCAGTAGGTGCTGGCTTGTCTAAGGGCTCTAACAATACTCCTGTACTTGATCCCAGTTTGTGTGGGAGATGAGAGAGTGGTTTTCAGACCATTAAAGTGTGACATAGATCCCAAATCCTACTCCAATCTGTATCTATGTAGTATACTCTCTGTTGGCGAGCAGTAGACAGCAAGGAGGAGTTAAATTTTCCTCCTCCTAACCTGGAAGGGGCTGAGCAATGAAGGGTCCAGGATATTTTCCAGCCTAGTTACAAAGTTAAGCTGCAGAACTAGACCCTGCCTGGTTATTAACGTTAATGGCTAATATAATCTGCAGATGCCATTCCATTGCCTGAAGGAATAAAGGATGCTGGGTAAGAAAGGTCGTTTCCAGTAATTTTATCCCATTCCTTATAGACCAGGGGTTAAAGTCCCCCTCTCTCGTTTTTGTACCTCACAGGATGTTAGTTGGGTTACGTTGTGAATCCCCAGGCATCACACGTGCAGGGCACACTCGATGGACAGGATGGTGTTTTTCCTGTCTGTCATTTTTGTAAATTCTCCGTGCTGCCCAGTACAGCAGAGGACAGCTGAAAAGAACATTCCTTCTTCAACATACTTCATTTAAAAAGATCTAAATGTTGGTTCCTCTCATCCTTATTTATGGGATGATGCTGACACTGAATGGCTGAGATAACCAATAGTCACTGCCCCTTAAAATAACTCACGTCAAGTGTTTGCAGACGTTATGATGGGATAAAGTGCTAAAATGCATGAACTCTTCCCCCAGCCTCCATGAGATGAAATCACTTCACAGGATACAGCCTCAGCTACTGCGTTTCAAGTAGAGATAGACATCAGCTCTTTATTTATCATGAATAATTCTGTCTGCAGATCTCAGGGGTAGACCGATTTGTCCTCGTGGTGGCTGAATTTCATTATGAAAACAGACATTAAATGTTGCAATCTGTGAAAATGCATTTTGCTTATGAAATTTTTATTTGATAGATTCCCATTCCTCTCCACACAATGTGACTCCATTAGAAAAAGTCATCCCCCAAGTAGTTTAAAATCTACTCATTATCCTAATACATGTGTACACTATTCAGGGTGTCATTAGGGATCTAGGACCTTCATAAATATTCAGACTAATGAATCTAAAAGATCCATGAATAATTTTCTTTTCACCAGTCTCTCGGTGCTTCTTATCATCATGATGTTTACCACTGGGTTTAACACTCAGGGTGACAACTATTTCATATTCAAAGCTCTTCCCAAAACCCGCGCCACCCCACCCAGATTCTCCAATGGGAAACCTTGTCCAAATAGCCATACCTGAGCTGAGCGGAGACCATCAGTGGGATGGGCTATTCCACTATAGAGGTTTGGTGCAAGCTGCTGAAAATCAGGATGATTCTCTGTTACTCGTTCAAAACGGGTAAACAGCTGGTTATAGTGGAAGCCACATCAATACTCCTCGCCCGCCCCCCCCAAATTAAAGAAACAATGGGCTTGAATTCACTCCTGTGATACAGCCCTTTTCTACCCCCCAACATCTCGATGGGAATTGATTTCAATGAGTCCCAGGAATGTTGCAGTGTTGAATTTCCTGCCTTTCCCAAAGCCAACAGCAGGTCCATTACCTTCTATCTCCCTGGGTCCATAGTAAAGCTTCCTTATAATGATCAGTTTCCACGTTCACGGTTTCCCAAACCTCTTCTTATTAAAGCGTTCTGGGAGACAGGGAGTCACACACAATGCCACTGTCCCTCACTTTAGACACTCCCTTCCGAGATTGCCACAGTCTGGGCCTCAGACTATCTCTCAACTCCTTCAACGCTCAGTGAGTGCTTCAGCCAAGACCTCTATTGCTTTATCTAACGGCTTTTGCAGAAATTTAACTCCCGCAATGAGCTGCTTTCTCATGTTGCTGTCTGAACATAAGAGAAAGGATTCATTTTCTGACCAGGATTCAGGGCAATACATATCAGTAGAAACAAATGGCAGGCTGCTGGATATAAATTCAAGCATTACTCAACCGGTAAGATTCCCAGAAGCTTAGCCACGTGGCATGCAGTACATCTTTTACCAGAGTTTTCCCCATGCTGGGGTCAGTAGTCTGCCCCTCTGACATTCAGGTGACTTTGGAGGTAGCCCCAAGAACTAGTCAGCACCTCAGTTCCGACAAACACCAGCCTTGCCACTTTCTCAGCTACCAGTGCCACACCCACCAGCGGGAGGCACACTGGAGAAACTGCCAGCCAATAACAAACCATGCCACCACGTGCAGTAAGTCCAACACCCTGCCATGCTGCTCCCACAATTCTCGGCCAAGATTGGGTTGGCAGAAGCTCACGGTGCAATCTGGCAAGAATGTCCAATTAAGGGAGAGTTAAACAATCCTTAGATAAGCACATGGATGATTTTGGGATAGTGTAGGGGGAACGAGCTGAGAATAGTTCACAGGTCGGCGCAACATTGAGGGCCGAAGGGCCTGTTCTGTGCTGTATTGTTCTATGTTCTAAGACCTGACTCCTTTAGGTCCCAGTTATTGGGCAACCCAAAGGTACAGAGGAGAAGAATGCCAGGTCTGACCTCTGCTGTGGCCACCAGTCTGAGAGCAAGCACCTCAACCGGACTGATTCCCAGGGGCAGGAATTTCCTTTTATTCACTATAAAAGCAGTCGGCAGTCCCATTTTTCAGCTGGTGGACCCTGTGGGGTCCCGCTGGTTTGAGCTGAGCTGCGATGCTCTCCATGGTTGAATGAGCTGGTTGGTAACATCTCTAGGCAGGGGCACAGGAGAGTAAATCAGGAGGCCTGGAAAAGACAGCTTTACCTCACCATTATCAGACTTGGTGAAATAGTGACGGACTGCTTTAGATCTGTGTTCATATCATCAATGGATTGTTTGGAGTTTCCTCCCAGTGCCCAATTACATCCCTAAAACATGTAGGAAGCAGGTTGGAAAAGAAATCAAAAGCCAAATGGAATAATTCTCTTTCTGGACCCTTGCTGGAGTGGGAGGAGGGTGTCTTTGTGTCATTCGCAAATGAGCAATATTTCAATACAGAGCAATGGCCATATTAACCAGAAACCATTTTAACCTTCTTCCTTCCTTCCCTTTTCCTCTCAGACTTAAGATTCTGTCATTGTTCTTTGCTCTGACAGCCCTTTGAAATATTTTATTACTTTCCTTTTCAGCCACTAAGACATGGCCAGCTCAATACAAAATTCAGATAACACTTTAAAATGTCATTCATTTTTAACTAGAGTGGTGAGAGGGTGCAGGAGGGTAACCACTGATCTTTTATGACCCACTGGTATAAATTCCTGAAGTTAAACAGAGTAGTTGTTTAAACTTCATTTCACAACGCAAAGCAAATAAGAGGCGCAGGCCTCGGCCTAGTCATTATTGTGTGGACGCATCAAAATAAATCTTTCAAGATGCAAACTAACTGGATGAAAGGGTTTCTAATTCAATTCTACTCAACTAATTATAAACAGATCGTGCAGGTCGTCAAGGCTCATGTTTGCCATGTTAGTTCAGACAAGTGGTAACCACGGAAACACTGGAGAATGCATGTGGATAAGTGCTGTTATCTGACCTTTGACACGTGTGCCAATGAAGGCTGCTAAAAGTCAGAGGTTGCAAATTAAACTTGTCGTGTTTCTTGGTCGAAGATGTCACTGATTTAGACCAGGTTTGACTGCCGGAGGGGAGGTGATGATATTTCCCAGGTCTAAACTCTGACAGGGATGTGGTCATAGGTTGCTTTGACAACAATGAATATTCATAAGCCCCAATGCCTTCAATAATTAATGCCTCCCACATCACAAGGAGCAGTAGCCTTCAGAGAAAACTAACCTTCATTTAAAATCACTTTGGATGTTTGACTTGCTTCTTGATCATGTCCAGCAATCAATTTAAATCCTAAAAATCAAACTTAGCTTCTCAACTTCTACTCTAGCTCAGGGCAAAAATGCAGTGCAACATCAAAATGTCCTCCATTTTGGGAGCTACTGGATACAGGTGGAAGAGGAAGAGCAGGAATAAGACGCTGCATCAAACATTGAAGAACATTGCACCCAGGGATGGACGGGGCTGTGCATGGGAATGAACTTTCCCGGAATCTTTTTATTCACTTGTTGGACAGTGGCATCACTGACTGGTCCAGTATTTATTGCCCATCCCTAATTGCCCTTGAGAAGGTGGTTATGAGCTGCCATCTTGAACTGCTGCAGTCCACCTGCTGTAGGTAGATCCACAATAGCCTGAGGAAGGGAATTCCAGGATTTTGAACTGTGACAGTGAAGGAATGTGATATCTTTTCAAGTCACGATGGTGAACAGCTTTGAGTGCCTGAGTATTAAATGTGGGACTGTGTCAAATCCACAAACTGTAAGATGGCAGAACGAGACCAAACAGTTACAATGTCAAAAATATTCACCCCCACCGGCTGTCATTAATACCCCTTTCAATTGTACCTGTTTGAACAAAGGTAAGTTTAAGCTGGGATGAGATTTTTTGAAATTCTTGTTCATGAGATGGGAGCATCACCAGCTTGGACAGCATCTGCTGCCCATCTCAAATTGCCCAAAAAGGTGATAAGAACCTACATTCCTTCAGCTGCTGCAGTCCATTAACTCCACTGTGCCCGTGCTGTGGAGGGAGTGAATGTTTAAAGTGGTGCCCATCACCCCTGGAGGGTGACAAGCTTTGAATGTCGGAGCTTGTAATCAACCAGTCAAATGAGGAGTCCCATCATACTGCAGGCTCCTGCCTTACAGATGGTGGAGAAGCTATTAGGATTCAGGAGGTCGGTTAACTCATTGCAGAATACCCAGCCTCTGACCAGCTCTTATTGACATAGCATTTATGAGGCTGGTTTGGTTAAATCTGAACTGAAAATGTGTTGCTGGAAAAGCGCAGCAGGTCAGGCAGCATCCAGGGAACAGGAGAATCGACGTTTCGGGCATAAGCCCTTCTCCTGTTCCCTGGATGCTGCCTGACCTGCTGCGCTGTTCCAGCAACACATTTTCAGCTCTGATCTCCAGCATCTGCCGACCTCACTTTCTCCTGGTTTGGTTAAATTCCTGGTCAAACTTCTGTTCTTTCTTTCCACCACCTTGAGAAAACAACCTGCCATCTGTCACTGACAACACACGTAGAATGCAGTCACAGGTTATTCATTTAACCCGGTTGACGGGACTAAGTAGGCAGTATGAAGGCCCGAATAAAATGGCACGGCATCACCAAAGCTCCAAGTTACTGTGCACACCATCACCTCTTGAAATCTGATTTGAATGAATAGTTACAATTTATCTCCAGGGGCTCTTGTGGTGCAGCAGTGGTAGTGTCCCTATCTCTGATCCAAAGGAGACCCGGGTTCAAGTCACACCTGCCCCAGAGGAGAGTGTCATAACAAAACTGAACTGTTCGATTAAAAATTGTCAACAGCCAGATTGAGTTCGCTGTTCACATTAATATCAAATGCTACCTTTTGGACGTGCAAATGTAAATAACAGTTTATCACGTTACCTGCAAATTCATTTCTGTTTAATTCCAGTCAGAGTTGTTGTAAACTGTCATCATGAAAAACTACTTGTGATATCATCATAAAGACTGTCAGGAATTTCAGTTGTTTGCGATTCTGTACTAACTGTCATTCATTGGGAGTGAACAGGAAATCCACTAATGTTCAATTAGACAGTATGAAAGAACCAGATTTGAGGATCATTTTATGAAGAGCTAGGTAACCTCACCAGCTGGTACTGCAGCGATGGTTTAAAGGCCACATATTATCGTGGTCAGACCAGGGCGAGTTAATGGATTCATTAAAGCCGCCCAAATGCAACGAGGTCTGTCATGTGAAGAACTCGAAAGATGGCAGTGTTACTAAATTCTGAAAAATTAGCTTTTCACAATTCAGAGAGCCAGTTTGCAGTTTGGTGGTGATCAGAGGGAGTTGATGCCAGAGTAATTCAGGGCTGGTATTGCTTTTCATGGGATGGAGGCATTTGTTGCCAATCCCTAATTTACTACAACAGAGGGGGCAGATCTGTCAGCTCTGAGGGCACTTAATAAGCAACCACATTGCTGTGGGTCTTGTTTGATTGATTGATTTACTGTTGTCACATGTACCGAGATACAGTGAAAAATGTTGTTTTGCGTACTCTACAGGCAGATCTTACCATACAAAGTGCATCATGGTAGCAGAACACAGAGCAGAATACAGTGTTACAGCCACAGAGAAGGTGGAGAGAGAGATCTCAACATTAATATTTGAGACCTCTGTTCAAAAGCCTGATAACAGCAGGTAAGAAGCTGTTCTTGAATCTGTTTATAAAGGTACACAAACTTTTATATCTTCTCCCTGACAGAAGAGAGTATGGAAAAGAGGAGAACTGGGGTGGGAGGGGTCTTTGATTATGTTGGTTGCTTTCCCGAGGCATTGGGAAGTATAGATGGAGTCAAAGGATGGAAGGCTGGTTTGCGTGATGGACTGGGCTGTGTTTACAACTCTCTGTAGTTTCTTGCAGTCTTAGGAACTGCAGTTGGGGAGAAAGTGAGGTCTGCAGATGCTGGAGATCAGAGCTGAAAATATGTTGCTGGAAAAGCGCAGCATCAGAGAACACCTCTGGGACACCCGGACCAACCAACCCAACCACCCTGTGGCTCAACACTTTAACCCCCCCTCCCACTCCACCAAGGATATGCAGGTCTTTGGACTCCTCCATCGCCAGACCACAACAACACGACGGTTGGAGGAAGAGCGCCTCATCTTCCACACTCTCGACTCTTATCTCCAGCATCTGCAGCCCCCACTTTTTCCTTTGAATTACTGGCCCAGTGACATTGCCACTACCACCTCATCTCCCTCACTAGATGCTGTCGAAGATCCAGTGGAGATGCTCAGCTTCTCTCATTGGAAATGATCACGATGAGGCAATCATGTGGCACGTCAGTGATTAATCAAAGCCTTAATGTGGTCAGGGTCACCAACACTCAGCCTAGCTCATTTTCTGAGAAGTTACAATTGAAATGAAACACGATGCAATTATGAGCAAACAGCCTCACGTCTGACCAGATGATGGAGGGAAGGTTCCGTGGTTAAGCAGCCAAACATCGGTGGGCTCGTGACACTCCCATGAAGAACTCTTCCTTCCTCACCACTTCCCACGGCCTGCGTTTGGGCATCATGGACAGAGGATTGCAGTGCTTTGATCTTGTATGAATTGTGTGAATGCCTGGCACCATGCAATGAATGCGGCTTCTGCTGTTCAGCACGTGTGCACGTTGGAACCTCTTTGTCGGTGCTGCTCCTGGCACGTCTTTCTCCATTCTCTACTGAACTAGGAGTTATCCTCAAGCGTCATGTCCATGTTAGAGTGAGAGGTAAGCTGTACCCGGGCCAGTACAGAAGGCAGTGGCACACAGCTCTGCTGCTGCCAATGACCACGGTGGCTCACTGGGTATCCAGCTTTGTGCTGCCAGATCAGTTCAATTGATCAGAATCACATTGCCACAGAGGTGGTGGGAGCTGGTACAATTGCGGCATTTATCTGGATGGGATGAATATGAAGAGCTGAGAGAGATGCGGACCAAATGCTGACAAATGGGACTAGATTAATTTAGGGTACCTGGTTGGCATGGGTGAGTGGGGCAGAAGGCTCTGTTTCTGTGCTGTATGACTCTATGACATGAAAGATGGCTTCAATGCGAAGTTGGAACATCAACTCTACAAACACCAATCGTCACTCTTACCACTTGGTGAGGATGTGACTAAGAAGGACTTTCCCTCTTATTCGTTCTCAAACCACCTGCTGTGTGCTCAGGTTTGGCAGACCACCCTTTGGAATCGATGCTAAGCTGTTCTTAGTGACGGAGATTGTGGCCCTCTCCCAGAATCCTCAGCAAGGAGGAGCCATCGGCTAAGGAAAGGGCAGATTGTAGGCACTGGAGAGATCATTCGGGGACAATGCTGGAGACTGCAGACAGCAATCCCTCATCACCACAGGCTACGGTATTACCACACCTGCTAGGTCTGTCCCATTGTGGGGACGGGACACAACCAGAAACAGGGAGAGATGGGTCAGGGACATTGATCGCAAGGGTATGAGTCAGTATCAGAAAGATCCTATCAGGCTGTCCTGCATGGGACAACTATCCCACTTCTGGGATGGGTGAAAAGGACTTTACAGGGGTCAACTCTGCTGCACTTCCTTTGGTCAGGTCTCAGCCTACTGGGATGCTGGTGATCGGTGGCTCCATGGTTAGATCTGCTGCCTCACGGAGGCAGGAACCCAGGCTCGATTCCACTCTTGGGTGACTGTGCGGAGCTTGCACGCTGTCCCAAGGCTGCATGGGTTTCCTCCCACAGTCCAAAGATGTGCAGGTTAGGTGGATTGGCCATGCTCAATTGCCTCATAATATTCAGAGATGTGCAGCTTAGGTGGGTTAACCATAGGAAATGCAGTGTTTTAGGGATATGGTGGGGGGAGGGGGGGGGGGGGGGGGAGGGGGAAAGAGTTTGATTGGGATGTTCTGCGGAAGATCAGATGCTCTGTGGAGGGCTGGGCCGAATGGCCTGCTTCCACACTGTGGGGATTCAATGAATTGATGAATTCACTCTTCTTGCACTTTTCTGTAAATGACTTAACACAACTGAGTGACCAGTGAGGCCATTTCAGAGGGTAATTCAAAGTCATCTACATTGCTGCAAGTTTGGGGTCAATATGGGCCAGAGTGTGCGCGAAGATCAGATTTTCCCTCCCTAGGCCACTTGAGAACCAGATGGGTTTATAACAGTTAGCGTCATTGCTGCCATGACTAATTTGCACAGGAGTTCATAAATGCGGCCATATTTGACTGCGTCCATTTGGACTGCAGCTTATATTTGCATCCGTTTGGTAATCACTCGGCCCTCGATTTTGTTTCCCATTTTCATTGGCCTTCAGACGAAGGGGGGGAAGAGAACAGTCACCGTATCCTGGAATTCAACAATGGTGAGGAAATGCTAATCAACATAAAAGGGTTAGACACTTTGAACTTCAGCACAAGACTGGGAAGAGACAAAGTTGTAAAGTTTTGATCTCTAATGAGATTTGAAACCCACCCCTATAGGGCAACTTTTCAAATACTGCCCCTATAGCTCAAGCTAAAGAATAGAAAGCCATTTGCCTGTGACTGAACACAAACCGAGAGGAGAGTTGGTTTCAGGCACAGCTCAACCTCGGTTTTTGACATGTTAGTGCTCTGTTCAATTGATTCACCTGACAGACATCAATCCCAAAGAGCAGCTGGACAAGGCAAACATTTCATGCTGCATTTAGAAAACCACGCCTCAAGTACAAGCAGCAGGAGATTGAAGGGAGGCTACTTGCCATCACATCTGAAATGAGCCTGTCAGTGTGGCACAGACACTCAGGTCATCATTACTGTCTTCAAGGGACTAAACGGGGCACTGTCAGCAAAAATGGCCAGTACAGAACGCTGCCTCCTTCGGCAAACACATCACAACAAAACCTTCAAAAGCTTCCTACAAATTTACTTCATTGTTTGGCACAGGTCTTTGCTGTCATGAGAATTGCCGTCTCCAATGCACCAGTTTTACTGATGTTTATACAAGGACAGATGTAGAAGATTATTTTTCTCCCCCTTGTGTGGCACCTTTGTGCTAATCACAACGAAGTATTGAGGAAATTAGAACATGTTCTTTTTGGTACAAGCAACAGCATGAAACACATCCCAAGTGATGCCTAATCAGCAAAATTAACATGTGAATTGGACCTTTTGTTCGCCAGACTGACATTCCCCTTAGTTTCCCCTTCAGAAGCACAATTTTAAAAGTGCCAATGCCATGAGGGAAATGAAATGGCTGGGACTCGACTCTGAGTGAACCTCTGGCATTGGCAATCCAGGCAGTGGCTAAAAGGGGAATGGCAGCCATCGCTGCTGCTTCCAGCCAGAGAATCTCTCAGCCCACCCACAGAGACTAGCACTGCAGTTCATTTCCTGACATGTCATCTGTAAACAATAAGGCTACTGTGTGCTGCTCCAACCCCAAGGAATGTGGGTGAAACGACATGGTGCACGTCCATGTTCTCTAACTCCTGTAGTTCACCTCCATGAAAAAAACGTTGGTGTTTTCTCTCCCCAAGGAAGGTGATCCCTTTTATTCTTTGATATTTGGTTTTCCATCAGCACTTCAAGTCTGCGAATTCGCAGATGATAGTTTACTGCTCTCTTCCAGCTTTTGCCCACGCGCCTTTGAACATGGCGGCTTCCATGCTGGTCTCCCTGCCTGAGTTACACAGATCTTAAGTGTGGCTTTTGGACACGATGGTGGATCATGTGTTGTTGCCTTGGACATCTGCAAAGGCACCCATAACCTGGCACAGGGCACCTCCAAGCAAACAACATCATACGGCCTCCCACTGCAGTTCTGCACCATCCTTTTAAATTTCTCACTCTGTAGGGTCAATCAGTGGCACACTAACTCATTTACCTCCGGGGCTCCTCAGTGCTTTGTCTGTATTTCGTTCTTCCTCTCACTCTTCAGCCAACCTGACCCACGCTTTTGGTAACAAATCCAATTAGCACGCCTCAACTTCCTGCAGATCATACACTCCAGTCCCCACCCGGAGTCGGGATCTTTCGGCTGGGTGAGAAGAATCTTGTTTCTTTCACAGCTCAGTTTCTTTGCCAGAGCAATTACACTCGTCAACCTCCATCTTCGAGGTTCCTGTCACATTCCTCAGTGGTATCGAGGGAGCAACTCACCCAGAGACCACACGTTTGGCAGAAGAATATAAAGAGGGCAGATCACAACATCAGTGAGCAAATCTGATTGGCCACCCAGGGATCAACATTTCAGCGAACAGCTTCAGTTAACCTTGTCTGATTGAAGATCTGTTCAGCACAAAGGACCTTCCCTATCAGCACCATGAAAGAGACTAACTATTTATAAGTTAATTGCTGGTTGATTTTTACTTTGCTATTATGGCCACTCTCCCAATGTCGGCAAAATTTAAATGGTGCTAGCCACTCACAGTATCGGCCTCATCCCAGAGAGCAACGCTGAGAGATTGCTCAATGAGCATGCAACAGGAGGTTGTTACAGGGTAATGGTGCATCTTCATTCCCCATCATGGGGACGGTCTAGTTTAACCTCCACAAGGCCCCTCGGAAATCCAGCCAAAAGCTTACAATTCTTCCATTTCATTGCTACACTTTTGTTTCTTCATCTACTGACATCCTCGTGTTTCCAGTTTCTCTTACCCTCCAAATGAACTCAATTTTCTGATTCCAGCCTCGAGGAAGTCTAATTTGCACTTCCACCTGAAACAGTCTTTCTTCTTTGATCGAGAGCACAAGCAGGTCCAAGATCTCAATCATCTTCAGGTGACTTCTGAGCCCACGAGCTTCACATTCTTGGGGTTACCTCCGTAAGACCCCTCCGCATTCTTCCAGTATCTCTTCAAGTGCCTCACCCCAATTGCCTGGGCCATGCCTTTTAAATCCTCCCCTTCATGTTCCTAAACAAGATGCTGGAAGAAATCAGGCATCTGCTAGGCCATCCCTCACTTTGACATTCCCATGCTGGCAAACACTTTCTGGTTTCTCTCATCAATATCAGTACAATTGGCGATTCTCTGAAACTTTCCTCTTTTGTCACTCCTAAGCTGCAAATATACGTAACAGACTGATACACACATTCCCTGAATTCTCATGGTGCATATTTCCTACTACAACCTGTGCTTTTCTGGAAGCACAGTTCAGTCCCTTTTCCACAATCACTGGCCTCTCAAAGCCTACGTTTAAGATGTAACCCTAACGTGCTGATTTGTTGCACTGTCTCTTAGCGCCCTTGTGATGTTCTGCACCATAAGACCATCACCTTTCGCTCTGTTGAAAGATCGAACGCGGTGGTCCCATGCTCCAAGCAGACAAGGGTCAGAGATAGAATCAAAGTTAGAATATTGTAGCCTTTCACTTCACACTGGCTGAGGTGTACAAGCAAGAAAAGTTCAGAGAAAGACTAACTGCACCAGTGTTGATTGGAAACTGAGAGACTGGAAGAGATTGAGAGAGATT
>NC_057743.1:17856272-17895571 GCF_004010195.1 Chiloscyllium plagiosum | reverse complement strand
TGAGAGAGAGAGAGAGAGAGAGAGAGAGAGAGAGAGAGAGAGAGAGAGAGAGAGAGAGAGCGCAGAGCTGAGAGGGTGATCCTTGAATATGTGCGTGTGAGAGAGTGAGCTTGTTGGTGGGGTGGGGGGTGTGGGGGTATGTGCAGGACAGAGAAAATAGATCAGCATTTAAAAAAAAGGACACCAGCAGCTGTGCCTTGAGCAGTTTTTGTGAAATCTTCCATTTACATAAAGCATCCTGTCAGAAATTAAAGGAGGCATTAAAACAGATTAACAACATTAGTATCAGTGTGAGAGAAGATGACATAGCCTGCCTATTGGTCACGTGATACAGTAACAAAAATCACTTGGCAGACTCAGTTTACAAGCCTGCAAGGAAAGAAATCCTAGCATTGATAACAGAGAAGGTTCGCTAAGGTTAATCCCAGAGAGAGTGGGATTTTCTTATGAGGAGGTCCAGTAGATTGAACTGGGATTGATTCAGAAGGACAAGAGGTCACTTTATTGAAACATATGAGGGGTTGGACAGGGTCGATGCTGAGAGATTGTTTCCCCTACAGGGGAGTCTGGGCCAGGGGTAGAATCGCAGAGTAAGGAGACACACGTGTTGATACAGAGATGAGGATGAATTTCTTCCCTCAGAAGATGAACCTGAGGAATTCTCTACTGCTGTTGAGGCTAGGTCACTAAGTACATTCAAGGCTGAGAAAAGACAGATTTTTAATCAGGAAGGGAATCAAGGGTTATGGGAAAAGGTAGGAAGGTGGAGTTGAGGGTTATCAGGTCAGCCAGGATCATGACGAAAGGCAGAGCAGAGGAGATGGGTGGAAAGACCACTTCTGCTCTGATGGTTTATGAGCAGCTCCTTACCCAGACCATTGCACATCGAGTGGTTTGAGCTGTGGAAATTTCTGAAATGAAATTCTGGCTTCCAAAACTTGAATTTTCAAACACGAAGCCACTTTTGCCAACTCTCCTGATTGGGAAAGGTAATGAGAGATCAAATGCCTCACTAATCTCTCTGCTGTACAACGCTGTCGCAGGAGCTGCACAGAGGGGGAATGAACAACACAGATACCGAGCTGGAGATATGATGACATCTGGCCAAGAGCCTGGCCACATAGGTGAGTCTTTGATGAGGGAATGAGAAAGGGGATAGAGAGTTGGAGAAGTGGAGACATTTACAGTGGGAATACCTTTTGCACATCCCTCATTTTCACTGCACCCCACCACTGGCAGGCGTGTCTTCATCTTCCCTGGTCCCAAGTGCTGGAATTCCCTTCCTGGACCTCCCATGTGATGCTCCATCAGACCTCTCTCCTTAACCACTGTTCCAGTCACCTGTGTTAGCATCAGCGGACGTAGTTTGGTCTCACATTTTGTCTGATGATGCTCCTTTTCATTGTTAATGAATTCCAGAAGGTAGGACCAAGTCTGAAGGCTACCAATAGTAGGAGAAGAGGAAGGGGATTAACAGGAGACTGAAACCAGGTGGCGTGCCCTAGGGCTGATGGGAGTTAGCAGAGTTAGGGAAGGGTCATGCCATCAACAATTTCAATTCAAGAGTGGAATTTTAAATTGAAGGTGTCGGGCAATTGGGAGCCAACTAGGCCCCAAAAACAGGGAGGCTGGATATGGCACGGGATATGGCACAGGCATTAACTGTTGCCTATGGAGGGTCACAGAGTCATAGAGATGTATAGCACGGAAACAGACCCTTCGATCCAACTCGTCCATGATGACCAGATATCCCAACCTAATCGAATCCCACTTGCCAGCACTTGGCCCATATCCCTCCAAATCCCTATTCAGATACCCATTAAAAAGATGCCTTTTAAATGTTGCAATTGTACCAGCCTCCACCACTTCCTCTGGCTCATTCCAAACATGTATCACCCTCTGCGTGAAAAAGTTGCCCCTTTGGTCCCTTTTATATCTTTCCCCTCTCACCCTAATCCTATGCCCTCTCGTTCTGGACTCCCCCACCCCAGGGAAAAGACTTTGCCTATTTATCCTATCCATGCCCCTCATAATTTTGTAAACCTCTATAAGGTCACCCCTCCGCCTCCCACGCTCCAAGGAAAACAGCCCCAGCCTGTTCAGCCTCTCCCTGTAGCTCAGATCCTCCAACCCTGGCAACATCCTTGTAAATCTTTTCTGAACCCTTTCAAGTTTCATAACATACTTACGATAGGAAGGAGACCAGAATTGCATGCAATATTCCAACAGTGGCCTAACCAATGTCCTGGACAGCTGCAACATGACCTCCCAACTCCTGTACTCAATACTCTGACCAATAAAGGAAAGCATATCAAACACCTTCTTCACTATCCTATCTACCTGCGACTCTACTTTCAAGGAGCGATGAACCTGCACTCTGAGGTCTCTTTGTTCAGCAACACTCCCTAGGACCTTACCATTCAGTGTATAAGTCCTGCTAAGATTTGCTTTTCCAAAATGCAGCACCTCACATTTATCTAAATTAAACTCCATCTGCCACCCCTCATCCCACTGGCCAATCTGATCAAGATCCTGTTGTAATCTGAGGTAACCTTCTTCGCTGTCCATTACACCTCCAATTTTGGTGTAATCTGCAAATTACTAACTATATTAATTATTGTCACATCCAAATCATTTATGTAAATGATGAAAAGTAGAGGGCCCAGCACCGATCCTTGTGGCACTCCAGTGGTCGCAGGCCTCCAGTCTGAAAAACAACCCTCCACCACCAGCTTTGAGCCAGTTCTGTATCCAAATGGCTAGTTCTCCCTGTATTCCACGAGATCTAACCACCGTGGGGAACCTTGTTGAAGGAAGGGTTTGGAGCGATAAGGGCTGGGTGCTGGCAGGTGGGACTAGATTGGGTTGGGATGTTTGGCCGGCCTTGACAAGTTGGACCGAAGGGTTTGTATCCGTGCTGGACATCTCTATGACTCTATTCAACCTCTCCCTATAGCTCAAATCCTCCAACCCTGGCAACATCCTTGTAAATCTTTTCTGAACCCTTTCAAGTTTCACAGCATCCTTCCGATAGGAAGGAGACCAGAACTGCACGCAATATTCCAAAAGTGGCCTAACCAGGTGACTGAGGTGTCAGTGGGAGAGCACTCTGGGGCCAGTGACCATAATCCTATTAGTGGAAAAGGACAGAGCAGATCTAAAAGTTGAAAAAGAGGTTTATCATGTGAAGCTGAAGACGACAGACTTGGAACTGTGTAGCCGGTTAAAGCATAATTGGGGAATCAGGCTGCGGTCCCAATCTGTGTGGTTTTTGTCTTCATCTGTGTCCGTTTCTTGTTTTGGAATAGACAATTTAAGATAATTCACTGTAACTTAAAGTCTATGTCATGTCCAGTAACAGCTTCTGTAACAGAAGATATTTACTAAGAAATCTGTTTTCTGACATACCTCTGGAGTAGGTGGGACTCAAAACCAGGCCTCATTGCCCAGAGGTAGAGACACTATCACTGCACAAGAACCATCAACCTGAGTAATGTCTCTGTCTTCACTTGTGCGGAGCATAAGCATTGAAAGAGTGTTGCTTTCAGGGATATATGTGATCAACCAGTTGACACACATCTGGAGTTGGTTGGACTTGAACCTGGGCCTCCTGGCACAGAGGCTGGGATATTACCACTATGTCACAAAGGCCCCTGAGCTTGCACAATATTAGGGTTGCTAATTAGTGGTCACAGACGTTCCTACTCAGTAACTGGTCTTACAGATGAAATCACTCGTGAAAGATGATTAGGCAGATCTCATTTACCAAAAATCAGGATTTGTACACCCTGGGTGGCTTGGTTTAGCTCCCTCTGTAATCCGATTTGAGTACAACTGCAGCTTTGGGACTGGGAGGTGATTTGAATAGTGCAACCTACGTTGTGGAACTGAGCTCAATTGTCAATCTGTTGCAATCTTTGTTTGGGTAGATTGCAATTTCCGATTACAATCCTGTTACCCCAAAATGCTCAGCATTCTCACCCCTCCCCATTTTGCAAAGCCCTCCACAGTTCAGTATCCACCCAGCACTACAAAGTCGTGATTGCCACCATATTGGGGAAAGAAAACTTCCGCTTTCTGTTCAACGTCTCGCCATCATTTGGCATCGACGACCATCCACTAGCCTCCTCTAATGTCTCTCCCTCGGTTGACCAACTCTTGGGGAACCAGCCTCATTTTGTTCCACTCATAGCCAGAGGACATCCAGCAAAGGCTGCGGCTCCCTCTGTCGCGTTCCCAGAGACCACCTTCCTGACCAAGCCAGGAATCTGCATTTTATCCTCATCCTCCTCGTCAGCTTCATCCCCCTACTGTCCCGAAGGAGTACACAGCGTGTAGATGTGATCAGCTTCCATTTGCACACCCTGGCGTTCCCTCTCTGCCTTCTACACATCCACTCTCCAACAAGCCACAGCTCCCGCCAGCGAGCATCAGGAGGTTAAAATTATCTTTGCCCCCTGGCCTAAAGCTCCACACCCTCTTGTGCCAGTTCTCTCTCCATCCCAGTCCCACTTCAAGACAGAATCAGGCATTTGGATTCCTGCACCTCCACACAGCCCTGGCCCTTACCTTCGTCTGTCTGCCCCAGCGACATTGAAAACAGAAACAATTCGGAGGAACAGGCTTGCTCCTCTCATTTATTAGCCTCGAGAACACGGCATTAAGTGACCCTCTTGGACCTCTGCAGTCTGCCGTCTGGTAAAAAGTGTTCCTGCAGTGCTACCGGGGAGGGGGTCACAGGAATTCGAGGAGGAAATGCACATCTAGATAGGAATAAGGTGATCAAGGATAGTCAGCATGGTTTTGTGAAGGGCAAGTCGTGCCTCACAAACCTTGTTCCTGCAGTGCTACCGGGGAGGGGGTCACAGGAATTCGAGGAGGAAATGGCTGCATGTGCCCAGCTCAGGCCAGGCTTCCACCTGCAGGCTCCACTATCCCTCTGCTCCCTTGGCCAGCCCCCTATTCTCTGTCCACAGTAAACACCAGGTCACACCTAACCTGCACCAATCAGCCTGTCCAATCATCTCTCCACCCGCTGATCCGCAGCTTTTCTACCAGCTTTTTGACTATCCCTTCGAAGATCGATTTCTCTAACTTGGCATGCGTATACCTCTGTGCCTGTGTGCACGCATTGGGTTAGCTTAGAGGAACATTGATTGTGCTTCAGGTAGCTATTAAGTACTCTCAGACATCTGGTGGCTGCAGCAGGTGCTACATAAATGCAGTTTTTCTTTGTGAACCGTATGTGCTGCTCCTACGTTGAAGACACTGTTGTTACGGATACACAGAAAATACACAACCATAAGCGGCCGAATTGCTTTGGCCTCTGCAGTGATACCCACGACAAAGATCTCAACGATGCTTACTATCAGAGCCTGCAGTGTGTGTTGGCTTCCAGACAGGAGCAATAACGACGCAGGGCTATAAAATGAGTGCCTGAAGTTGCTTTAAAATTAAACAGCGCCAATCTCTGAGCAGCCCAAAAGTGGGTCATCTAAAACCCAAATAAATTGGACAAACCCAGCCCAGACTCATTTACTGGACTCGGATCAATAGGAATGATGATTGGAACTCCATAAAGCAGCAGAAACATTCAAACATACAGGATGAAGCTGAAACTGACAGAAACAATGTCTGTACCCTGACACTAATGGGCTGTAGAGTCGTTGGGGGGGATCTCAGCTAATTATACATCCTTTCTACCAGATCCAATTACAGATAGTAGGTCTCCATAACAGAGCACAAATACGGCTGTGGTTGAATCATTAAATGGAGTGTACAGTGGTTGGAGAGTGGCCTGGTAATTATATACTCCATTGATCAAACCAAATTAGAAAGTGGATAAAGAATTAATCAGACAAGATAATCAGGCTACCAGTTCATTTCATTTCATGTTAGTTGTGTTACGGATTTGAACTATGCAGGTCACATTTCTCCAATGACACTGAAGCAAAATCATTACATGGTAAACCATAGGCTCGAACCATGAAACTGGAGCTTCGCCCTCTCGACGTTTTCCAGCCCTGTAAATGCCTCATTTAATGTCTGGGCTCTGTTTAAAAGCCACAGTCATGGGAGGAGGAGCTCTGATAGCCTTGGGGGAGGGTGGGGGGGTGGGACCAACCTGCTAAAACATGTGATCGGTCATTTACTATTCAAGTATTATTTCATGATGCAAACATATAGGACATTGTCTCTTTAAAAACACAACATGAATCTGCACCAAGGTCATCGCGCTAGCTCACTCTGTATGAGGCCATAAACAGAATTTAAAACTGAGAGATTAGAATTTGGGATGCTGCTTTGGCAGCCACAGTAGCTGCTGCCCCCACCCCCTAGTCAGTTGACAAGGGGATCTGTGTAAATGGTTCCATTGAAACGTACCGCAGTGGCTCCCTCAGCCAGGACATTCCTGAAGCAGTTCCTTTTGATAAAGCCACAAAGCGACAACTCTTACAGTCACACTGTTTTCTCAAATTCTCACCCAAGACCCACCACATTTGGTGGTATCGCGGGCAGCGAAGAATGTTATCTCAGAGTACAAAGGGACCTTGATCAGATGGGCCAACGGGCCGAGAAGTGGCAAATGAAGTTTGCAGTCATAGAGGTGCACAGCACAGAAACAGACCCATCGGTCCAACTTGTCCTTGCCAGGCAGGTATCCTAGAGATTAATCTAGTCCCATTTGCCAGCACTTGGCCCACATCCCTTGAAACCCTTCCTACTCATATACCCATCCAGATGCCTTTTAAATGTTGTAATTGTACCAGCCTCAAACATTCCCTCTGGCAGCTCATTCCATACATGCACCACTCTCTGTGTGAAAAAGTTGCCTCTTAGGTCCCTTTTAAATTTTTCCCCTCTCATCTTAACCTATGCCCTCTAGTTCTGGACTCCCCTACCCTAGGGAAAAGACCTCGACTGTTCACCCTGTCCATATCCCCCATGATTTTATAAACCTCCTTAAGGTCACCCCTCAGCCTCCAATGCTCCAGGGAAAACAGCCCCAGTCTATTCAGCCTCTCCCTCTAGCTCAAACCCTTCAACCCTGGCAACATCCTTGTAAATCTTTTCTGAACCCTTTCAAGTTTCACAACATCTTTCCGCTAACAAGGAAACCAGACTGAAGGCAGAATTCCAAAAGTAACCAATGTCCTGGACAGCTGCAACATGATATCACAACTACTATACCCAGGGCCCAATGCCCAATAAAGGCAAGTCTTCCTCAAATATGCTGAGGAGACAAAGGACGTCTGCAGATTCCGCTACACTTACTTTTCCCAGTGTGGAGAAGGAAATTACTCTGAATGATGAATTTGATTCTCACTCTTCTCAGACTGTTGCAACAGTCCATCACCTTCATTATATTTGAAAGCTTTCTCTCCTCTGTTCTACTTCCCTTAATGTCACAAAGCCCCAGCCTAACACTATCACTGAAGCACCATTGCCACATGGACAGCATGATTCAAGGAAAGGGGGCAGGAACTGCCTCTGAAGAAAGCACAAGAATTAGAAAATGTCTTCGGTGTAATAAAACATGAGATGCTATGTGCAAAAGTAACCAGACAAATGGAACATGGAGCAACAGACACAGAGTTCCCAACCCTCCAGGATTATCCTGGGAGAAATTCCTCATAGACTGCACAATTTCAGCCAACAGTCCCCTCACAAGTCAGCCCCTTCGACCTGCTGTGTGTGGGGTTGCAGCAAAGCACTTAGAAAAGGGGTGGTGACCTGACACCATATCATCCAAATAATTTGAAACAAAAAAAAAATTAAAGGGAACGTTGGACTTGAAGTGTCTAGGAGTTAGCAATGAATGCCCTAGGCATAGCTAAGAATAAAATCAAATGCTCTCAGTGGTTATATGATTGAGGAGGAAAGTGTGGCTGTATGATTCCATGGGGTCATTGGAGGCAGGTCATGTGATGAAACTTCCTGGACGTATCTGGCGATAGAAATCGAAATGGGCAATAAACATTACAGTTGTACTGCCACCAGACGGTAAGCAACAGAGAAAGGAGAAACTTCCAGACAGCCCTTCTTGTCTTCTTATACAATAAATTCAAAAAAGGGAATTTTAATGTACATCACCCATTGAGTAGGCAGAGTCATTTAATGAAGAGGTCCTGGATATTAAAGGCCCACCCCAAGCTGGGGTGTTTAGTGTCTACTCTCAAATGGAGATACCTGTCCCAAATGGTATTCCTTCAGTAAAACTGTTCACCTAACCGTGTCCTGAGATGATTCCAACAGCTGCATTACTGCAGCTGGACCGAACAGGTACAACCGAGAATGACCGAGAAGCAAGTGCAGTGATTCACAGCAAGGCAGAGACAGAATGGTCAAATTGGATGGGAATGTAAATACAGTACTGCAATCTGGTCTCAGTTGGGAATGTGAGCAAGGTTTGATTTAGAGCACAAACAGATACATCAGGGCTGTGTCCAAACTCATAGTAATTCCTCCCAATGGCCATGGATTGACACATATCCCATTTTTCATGAAGCTACTGAATGCTACGTCACTTTTAGTCCTGTCAATGCAGGTGCTATTGCTAATAAAATAAATCTATGATCTGACAGCACTGTTCCCTCAGAGTCAGAATACCGAATTTCACTCCAATGACCTGAGAACTCACATTAGGCTGATGCATTAATGCCATGCTGAGGGAGCACTGCACTGTCGGAGGTGCAGTCCTTCTTCAGTGGAAGAACATTCCATGATACTATTCCATAAAGAGCTGACAGGTTCTTCCCAGAGTGCTGGTTTTACTGCTCTGTCAGTATCACATTCCCTGGTTGTGGAATTGTACTATTCGGACACTGAGTTTTCTATATCGCAACATTATATGGTTGTTCAAAAGATATCATGCTAGCTAGAAAGTGCTTTGTGACATCCTTGATGACATGAAAGGTGCTATATAAATGCACGCCTTTCCGTCAGGACTGCAATGCAAGAACTGCGAGTGTACACCCATCACACTGAAGTAAGGATGCAATTAAAGTCAGCTAACAGGAGGTCTACCAACACCAACACAACTCTGTTCTCTGCTTGTTTTTATAGATTTGCACATACCTGTCACTGATACAGTGCAGCAGTCCCTTTTACATATGGGCTTGGAGTGGTTAGAATTGCTCATGCGGAATACACAGCCTTGCTCCATTATTGAGACAATGCAATCCTCCTGCCAGTTGCTATGGATACCACACAGTCAGAAGTTGAAGGTAAATGCTGCTGTGTTTTGAATAGTTCCAGAGTAATCATTTACTCCACACGTCCTTCAGATTGGGAGCAGGTTACAAGGGCTGCTTTTTCAGTTTCTCACAGTGCCCTTGGCCTCAAGTGTTCTTCAGAAGAACTAAACCAAGGGGCTCTTGAATGGAAACAAAGTGAGGTTTCTTAAGCCTACGTTGAGCTGTGCTGGCAATACTGAAATCATAGGCGAGGTGGTGAAATAATTCAGCTGGAACTGCTGGCCGTTGTCCATTAACTCCTGCTGAAAACTGGACGCGTGGTGAAGAGAGAGATCAACAACCGACAATTTAATGGCTCTCCCCACGTTAGAAAATCTAAATAACGTCCCTCAGGAGGGGACAATGTGCAAACAGAGCCTCTCTCTGGCCAGCATATGGTGTACTAGAGCAGATAGGAGAGGTCGTGAGGAAATGAGAAAGGAGATTAAACCCTGGGTGTTAACTATTCCATCCCACCATCAGCTGAGTGAGAAGAGTCTATAAAGTCTCACCATTCACCAGAGTTAAACTAGATTAAAAGCATAAAAGGCTCAGTGGTTAGCACTGCTGCCTCACAGCGCCAGGGACCCGGATTTGATTCCCGCCTCAGGCAAATGTCTGTGTGGAGTTTGCACATTCTCCCAGTGTCTGCGTGGATTTCCTCCGGGTGCTCTGGTTTCCTCCCACAATCCAAAGATGTGCAGGTCAGGTGAACTGGTCATGCTAAATTGCCCCGCTGTGCCCAGGGATATTGCAGGCTAGGCAATGGGATTAGCAATAGGAAATGCACAGTTAAGGGATAGGGTTGGGGGGGATGCTGTTCAAAGGGTCAGTTGGATTGGATGAGCCAAATGGACTGTTTCTGCAATGTAGGGTTCTGCGATATCCTCAGCAGAATGGTTTGTACACAGAATTGGACTGTGAACTTTGAAGAAAGAAAATAATCAGGGACTTTTTAAAACTGTTATTGTTCCAGACAACAAATAGAAATGAACTTGAAGCCATAGGTGAAGAGAGGGTAATGAAGCGGATTATATTCCCAAATACGAGAATCGAGCTCATGCCCGAAATGTCGATTCTCCTGCTCCTTGGATGCTGCCTGACCTGCTGTGCTTTTCCAGCAACACATTTTCAGCTCTGATCTCCAGCATCTGCAGTTCTCACTTTCTCCTATATTCCCAAATAGGATGATAATCTTGGAGACAGGTTACTCAGGAGTGACAGAGAAGGGGCTCAGTCCCTTTGTCTGGTATAATTCATAGCAATAGGAACAGGAGGCAGGCAAAGAAAGATATGGCTGAATAATGTGGTGCAACAGACAGGGATGCTATGTCATCTCTCCTTAGCTTTATCCTTCTGCTGGTGCCCTCTGCTCAGAGCTGCATATTAATAAAGGAACTAAAGAACCACAGCTTGCTTACTCCCTGATGTTATCCTCTATATTATCTGCAGTCAGTCAGTCTATGCTCACATTCTGTGGATTGGTTTGTGTAATGAATGGCTTCCATTAATCACCTCAGTGAGTGTGGTAACATTGATTTCAGTCAAGGCTTTCTGGTCACTGAGTTGAAGAACAATGGGAAGATTTGAAGATGCTCATTTCACAGCTGTCACTCAGGTTGACAGGAGTCTGGGTGACAATGTTTTGCTGCTTATTTTTCCCTCTGCAGCTCCATTAATGTCAACAATCGGATTCCCAAAGGGAACCTCCAGAACTTCACGATCCAATTCCAATTATGGCCTATTCAAAGGCAGGCTCTTGCCTCATTGTTTACTGGCACTTCATCCAGAGGGAGTTTCTTTGGCAGGGGGTTTTGTCAGTAAGCATCCACACTCCACAGGGAAAGGGCAAGTCTCATTCAGAACGGGAACAGCGTTGTGAGCATTATTCTGAACTACACACAAGCCATCTAACCAACTGAACAAAACAGCCGCTAAACCCAGGATTATACAAGGGGTTTTATAGGTTTAACTGAGACAGCTTCTACTGGTAGATGAGATGGTTATGGAAGGTAATTACGTAATGTCAGCAAAAAAGCTTTGAATGTGAAGATTAGGAAGATGGTGCTTGGAATCCTTAGAATCCTTTTCCAAACCACTATTCATTCATTTTAAAAAAAAGGGAATACAACTGATGAATCTTTGGAATGAAAAGGAGAATGGTTGTGAAAAAAAAAACTGCTTGCACTAGCTAGGTGAACCAAATGGCCCGTTTACGTGCTGGGAAATATTCCCTGATCCAGTGAAGTTATGTCACATCACAGCCAAAGTGTAGCATTAACAGCCACAACCTGATGTGAGGGTCTTGCGGCGATATTGGATACTGATCGACACTGGGAGCTTGGATTTGCAACCTCTCCAGCCCAGTGGTGTCCATCTACCAACATCTGGCTCAGCAGAGACCAATGTTGGAGCTGGGAACCGTCCTGGTCTATAATCAGTACCATACTGACTGGCATCATTGCTGAATAGGCCATTGGGCAGGAAGGCCACAGGGTCTAGGCACTCCAGCCACACGCATGCATCACCAGATAATTATGGACAAGGAAGGCCATTCAGCCCACCTGAATCCAACCACCTGCGAACTTGCCCCATTGATACATCCAAAGGTTTCTCGAATGAGATTTTGCTTCCAGTGTTGTCCAGTGTCTATTCCACACATTGACAACCTTTTGGGAGAAAACTTGTCATTGGACACCAGCGCAGAGCAGGAGAGAACTGCAAACCTGACAATCTCTCCTGGTTTTCATGCACAGAGTCAAAACCCTCTGCTTTCACAAGAAGAAAAGTTTCTTGACTTTGGTCTCAAATTCGCTCTTCACATTATCAAATATCTTCTGTTCACTATTGCAATTCAATTTTAAAAAGAAAAACCCACATTTATCTTTTCAATTTCTTTAAATGCATTACGTGACTTTAGAGATCAGCTTTCCCAGCCTAGATTGAAAAGCCCATGTTTCCCCAGTCTTCCCTCATAAATTCAAACCTTTTGACACTGGGCATCAGCCCCACCTTCACTACACAGTCTGCAGTTCACAAGTGGCTACCTTCTGTATGGTACCTCAAAATAAACACAATATTCAAGCCACAGTTTGATCAAACGTACTGTGCAGATTGTTCACTTCCTTAGAGTTGCTCTATTCTGTATTAACAACGTGGCTCAACAATCATTTGGCTTTGCTGATTGTTGCTCTGTAATGATTGGTGCGCTGAGTGCCAAGTCCAGAGGGATCAATCACTCAAATCCTAGATTATGCACATTGTTTATTTTTTTCCATGCAAGCAGTATTTTACACTTGACTGCATTCCACCTTCAAATTCTACTGTTCTGACTGACTACATATTTTTACATAAATCACTGTCATTTCTGTGGTGCCACCTCTGAACCCACTGCTGCTCATCTACAATTGTCGGTAACGTACTCCGAATTTCTCAATTCAGCCCACTTATGTAATTTAGACTCAGTTTGAAGATTAAGCGCTGGCCACCATCTCACCTCCCCACTTCACACAAACACTCAGTACTTCTCTGTACCTCAGCACCACCATCACTCAGCCAATTTCTCAATCTTTCTCACTCTCAGCGAATCCCTACTAGCTCAGAATTTAACTCAAAGCTTTTCACATGGAACCTTTGCTGGGGCCTACTGGAAGTTAAGGTATATCACATCATATAATTAAACTCTGCACATTTCATTTATCACTTCCTGAAACAACGTAGTCATGATGTTGATCAGCCTGGACTCCCCAAGTTGCACTCTTTTGGAAAACACAGGAAAAAGATAATTGTTTGATCGCTTTAACACAAAATGTCAACATCTATGGTCTTCATTACCCTATACAGGCTTTAAATGTAAATTAACCAATTGGGGAACACTGGTGATTTACAGGTGGGGGTTAATAGATTAAAAATAAAAGGTGATTTGGTGATGAGGAAAAAATAAACCTCAAAGTGAGGGTCTTATCAAGCTGTGATAGTGTCTCCGAGTCAGGAGGCTGGAGATTAAGTCGCACCTACTCTAGAGGTGTGTATTAACATCTCTGAACAGCTTGATTAGAAATGTAGTCTTGACAATATATTCTACTGTTGCACATAGAATGGGAGACTTCTTAAGTCTACAGTTGGCTGTTAATTTTGGTGTTAACTTTGTTTTACTCTTTTCTTCTATCAGTCATTATCTTATCTCAGATGAATAACAGGAAGGAATTGAAAGAAGACCTACAATGTTGAAATAACAAGTTTGCCATAGATTAATTACTATAAATATGGATGTTAGTTCAGCTCAGAGTCCTGGATTTGGAGGCTGGAAGCCAATTCCTAAGCATTACTTGAAGATGTCACAAATCACCCTCAATCTCTTCACAATATGACACAGTGTACTGATTGTCAGCAAAAGAAAATACAGAGTTTCACACTGGCAAAAGTTCCTTTCTTCCTTTAGCAATTATACAAAGTTATAGAGCCATACAGCACGGAAACAGACCCTTCAGCCCAACTTCTCTGCACCAACCAGACACTCCAACCTAATTTAGTCCCATTTGCCAGCATTTGGCCCATATCCCTCTAAACTCTTCCTATTCACATACCCATCCAGATGCCTTTTAAAACTGTACCAACCTCCACCACCTCTTCTGGCAGCTCATTCCATACACGCACCACCCTCTGTGTGGAAAAAGTTGCTCCTTAGGTCTCTTTTAAATCTTTCCCCTCTCACCTTAAACCTATTCTCTCTGGCTTTGGACTCCCCGACCCTGGAGAAAAGACTTTGGCATTACCTTGAGGGATTAGTGACCAGGACGCACACCATGTTCAATTCGCAAACTACACTCAGGTGACTGTTTCTGCTGGAAAGACCCATTTGGCTTCAGCGGCCTTGTTCTGAGCTAGGGCTGGGCAGAAGGAAGAAAGCAGCCACTTTTGCTAGTCCTGATTATTAAGAAGTGATCTCTGCTGTAGAAGCCATCTGAGAGAAGGATCAGGATGAATCAGAGTGCTACACTGATCCTCACTGAGGACTCACGCGGGAGCTGAGCTAGTGTATGCAGTGTGAGGCAATGCCTTCAGTTGGACAGATTGTTAACTGGATGGCCTAAAGCACATGGAACACAGAGAGAGAATGAGGAGGAACAGGGAAAATGACACAGCTATAACTTAATGTCAAATACGGCTGGCTACTTATATTTATTAATGGAAGTGCTATGCAGTCACATGGGGTTCATTGGCTTGTGTACACTCACATTAATCATGTGCAATGTTAAAGTGCTTCAGTAAAGCCAGCAAAGAAGCTTCCAAATGGGCCCGGGAGTCTTGACTCACTGTCACTCTGTGGCTCTCTGTGACAGGGTGTGGACAGTCAGCATATCCAGAACCTTCTGCAGCCTGCTGCTGGCTGCCACTGAATCACAGCTTGCAGCCGGGAGGAGAACTGAGGCAAGGGACACCCAAACAGGAAATTGCTGTCCATCTCTGTGACCCTATGCACCGCTCTCCAAGGTACCTGCACCCTCCCAGTCTGGTTTTAAATCGCATTGATTTTCACTCCTCCCTCACTTGTGACCATCCTTGCAATCATTTCGACAAAACCCTCCCTCTAGCTCTCTTTCTCACTTTTATCCTTTACGACACATCTCAAAACCTGGTTGCTGACCAAAGGTTTGGCCATATAATTTATGATCTAATACGTTCTAATGTCACTCACTATCATATTCTGCTTGATCACGATCCTGTGAGGCATCTTGGGGTGTTTTATTGACATAAAGACAAAGTACATTGAAATGGTTTTAAATGTTCTCTCTTCGTTCTTGAAGGCAGCAACTCTGCTGTGGGTTTTACGCTGTGACTTAATCCACCTCCCAGGGACAGTTATTACATGTAAACCTGGACCATGAGGGTCGGTTTAACCTTGGTACGACTGTCATGGGAACAAACTTTTAATCATTAAAATGGAGACACAGTGGCTCTGTGGTTGGCACTGCTGCCTCACAGCCTCAGGGACCCAGATTCACTTTCATCCTCGGATGACTGTTTATGTGAATTTTGCATATTCTCCCCAAATCTGGGTGCTCCAGTTTCCTCCCACAGTCCAAAGATGTACAGGTTGGGTGGATTGGCCATGCTAAATTGCCCATAGGGTCCAGGGATGTCTATGTTAGGTGGATTAGGCATGGGAATGCAGGGTTAAAGGAACATGCTGGGGGTGGGCTGCTCTTTGGAGGGTCAATGAAGACTCAATGGGCTGAATGGCCTCACTCCACACTGATGGGCTTCAATGATAATAGCCAAGCCAGATATGTTCCCACTCAATGTAAAGTGAGTGAGAATGGAGATCATGAATCTGCCTGATTTCTCAGCCCTTTGTCCAACTCCAGCAAGATGTAAAGTCCTGCTCCATAAACTACACCGAAGGTCATGTGTGTCGGCTGAAACAGAGATTGCAATCCAATTTGTTGCACAGACCTCACACAAGATGGTGTTGGGGCTCCCAGTTCTGTCCCATTAAGACCTTGCCGAGTTCCAAGACTGCTAACTTTGCTGCACTGCCTTTCAATTGAAGATTTTGGTCAACAACAGCTTAATACTGTAGCAGCTGGAACACTTCAGAAAAATTCAGCTCCTCATTAAATTCACAGACTGGTCTCTTGGCTGAACCATTGCAGTGACCCAACTATCCCAAGAATGTCTCCTTGAAGTGACAAATACCATCAAACTGGATTGCTCTGCTTTAAGGTTCCTGTGAAACCTTTTCTCTTTGTAGAAAAGGAGCAGATTGATGTGTGTGCTTTATGAGACATCATTGGAGATTAAAGGATCAGGCAGCTCTTGGAGAACTTTGAGTTATTCCCCCCCTCCACCGCTCCCAATCCTCCTGCAAGTGTTTGCTGAGATGTTGAGCTTTTACAGTGTCTGTACTAGGCAGCAAAGATAGAAATGGAGAGATATTGGTAACATCCTTCCAAACCTGCTATATCCCATGGCTGTTTACAACAGAACCACCATTTTCTACCCCTACTTTCCTCTGAAGGTCTGACTCATACAAGAGTTAGTTCTGCAAGCAATGAGTTCGTGGCCACTTTTCACATCGAAAACTTACGACAGATGGGGGAGGGGTGAAATTCGACCATGGGAAGCATCATAGCTGAACCATCCAATGTTTTCACGCAATGGCACGCAGGTAAACATACACTGATACGCAGACAGACAGACTCTCACACGCCATCTTGCAACTCCAGTTGACCTTTCCACCTTGGATTGTCATGTTGCTGCTCCCAATTTTACAGTCCCAGGTAAAATCCTCCATTGCAGCACAGAGACGAGAAAAGAATCTGCAGATGGTGTTCCTCGCTACACTCTTGAATAAAAGGAACTTCAGATCCCAGAGCAACAACATATATATATATACTGCCGCCTTTCAAAATTAAGATTAGAGTGGTGCTGGAAATGTTTCCTTACTGATGAAGGGCTTTTGCCTGAAACATTGATTTTCCTGCTGCCTGACCTGCTGTGCTTTTCCAGCACCACTCTAATCTCCAGCATCTGCAGTACCCACTTTCGCCTGGTCCTTCCAAAATTAGTTCATCTGAGTTTGGGCCGATCAGGTTAAGGGGCTTCAATACTGAAAAGTCACAATCACTCACAGTGGTCTCAGAATTACTGCCCTTTGTACCCTTCCTGTAGCTGAATTTACAGAGTAAGGTCAATGTTAGATCAGGGAAGCTACAGACAATCATTTGAGTCCAACAATCGAACAATTACCAACTCCCTGAGTGACAAGGATATTGTTCAGGACAGTTCCTGTTTTTACATTGTTCAGTGGTAGCATTTTCTTTTATTTACTCATGGGAGGTGGGTATCACTGGCTGGCCAGCATTTTATTGTCTGTCCCTAGCTGCCATGGAGGAGGCGCTGGTGAGCTCCAGTGAGTCACGCTGAAACACATTTAGAATCATATTTCTATTTGTAAAGAAGCGTTGTCACACAAGAGTGGCTCCAGCCAATATTCTTCACATCTTAAAATTTGTGTTTTCGGTTTAAACTCAAAACAAGGATCAGCAGTTGTCCCATTCAGCTTCATAACTTTGCAGAACACGCACCTCTTCACTTCTATACTCACAGAAGCCCTACAGTGTGGGAACAGGCCATTAAGCCCATCGAGTATACAGTGACCCTCCAAAGAGCATCCCACCCAGACCCAGCCCCTCTCTCCCTACATTTCCCTTGGCCAGTTCACCTAACCTGGACATCTTTGGATTGTGGGAGGAAACCGGAGCACCCGGAGGAAACCCACGCAGACACGGGGAGAATGTGCAAACTCCACACAGTCAGTCGCCTGAGGCTTGAATCGAGCCAGGGGCCCTAGCGCTGTGAGGCAACAGTGCTAACCACTGAGCCACCATGCCACCCTATAAACTGTTATATCCTCTCTAAAGTAATCTACTTCTTACAGGGAACTCAACCAAAGTGGCAGCTTGTGCAGTGACTGGACAGTAGCCAGGAGTGTGAACCCTGATACATTAGCCTTCACTGTCTCAGGCCGCTCAACACTGATACAGCACTTGGACCACTCCCCAGGCTAATGCTGCACTGACTCTTCCTATGGCAGGAACAGAGTTGGACGATCAGCCAAGACCCCAAAGAACATCAGAGCAGAGCCAATGGACTGAATGGCCTACTCTAAACCTATTTTCTTCCCTTCTCTATGGCTGGGAACCACACCCGAGTCTGTGCCCTCACCTGCAAATGGTTTGATGAGTTGAAAAGCAAATCTGGTTACACGTGAAGGGAGTGTCACACAAGGAAAATGAAGTCCACTCACCCTGCAAGGCCTCTTTGGCTCGGGCCAGCTCTGTCTCCTTCTGAGCAAGCTGCACTTTCAGCTCAGTCACCGAAAGGATCTCGGCCGATTTCCCGACATGGGAATCCTCCAGCTCCTTGGTCAGCATTTCCTTCATCTGGCGCAGCCACTGCACCTCCTCCTGGAGCTGGGAGACCTCCTCACGGAGCAGCACTGTCAACAGATCACACACACACAGCTCAGTATCAGACACAGGCAGAGCTCAAGAGAAGCACCGACCACCCACTCCCGTTCGACTGGAGAAACAGGCGGGTAGTTGGGGGGGAGGGGAGATTGGGAAAGGACAGACAAGAGAAAATCTCAACTAGTGTCTCCACCTGGAAAAAGAGACGCCACTTTCTCAATAACGGCTTGACATCAGCTGCATTCCTCCTCAACTGCCTCACACCCACACCCCTCTCTCGCCTCCCACCCCACCATCTCCCAAGGCACCACCCCCTCACCTCACATCCACTCCTCACCCACTCCCCCTAGCAAGGTTAGCAGAGCCAGGAAGGAGGCCATTCAGCCTACTGAATCTTTCCTGGCCCTTTCAAAGAGAAAACCAGTTGTCCTACACTACCCTGTTTTCCTTTGCCCCCTACTTCACCATAGCGTTTCCTCCTCCAAGTCTCTTCCTAGTTTGCATTTTGAACCCGGCTACTGAATCTGTACCCTCCAGGTGGTATGGACAGTACTGCTGCGCATTTGGGAATGGAGAGAAAAACATTTCAAATGGATCCACATGGCTCTCTCTCCATGTGTGGCCCCAGTAGGAATGCAGAGAATCTACCTAAAGGCCTGGGGTGCTCCTGACGTCACCAATTACTGACATACAAAGGGCACAAAGGTACAATTAGTACAGGATGGTGGGTGAGGTTCCTTTACCTCACGGTCCAGACCGTCCACATTGGCATCGGAACCAAACCAGATCTCAGCCATGAACGGTGGAGGTGGCCAAATGGATCCATTATTTTGAAAGTTTTGCTCTCTATTCCCAAATGTGGAACCAAAGCAGATCCAGTTTCTCCCTCAGACTCCATTGTTCTGCAGGCTAACCCCCTCCTTACCACTCGCCCAACACTTTGCTCTCTGTATCCTGACTCACACAAGCCCTGCTAACCTATGACCCTGGTTCTTTGTTCAGCAATGTGACCATTTTAAAAGTGATCATCCTGGAAATCGAATTCCACCATTTTCTCGCCCCTTCCCCATCCGTACAACTTTACCCGACCCCATCAACCTCCAAAATCCACATGCTCCTCCAGAAAATCCCGCATTTGGTCACATCTACTGTTGCCAAAAATCTGTTTCCCTCTCCCATCTTGAATGCATCCGAGTAGCGACTTAATTGAATGGTTCAGATGTGAACCTTCAGGGACTTACTCAAACCTTGCAGTCAACAGAATGCCAGTTACTGGATGTCAAACAACATGAACAGTTGGTGAGGTTTGAACAACGTGGCAAGGGGCTATATCAGTGTAAGCATTGATATGCAGTGTTAAAAATAATTCAGGAAATTTAAAGGGCAGTGCCAGTTGGGAGGGTAAGAAGGTAATCCAAGTCCCAGCTCCATTTTGCCTTAATCGTGACTGCATTGTCAGTAGGTCAATGGGAGGTGGCAAATGGAGTGAGCTGGACTGTCCCTGGTTGATACTGCCAACTATCAAAGGCTTTTCCTGCGGGAATCTTTGGATAAAGTGGAGAAAAGTGAAATCCTGAGCCTTCATCTTTTTATGCCAAAATGTCAGAACAAAACGTGCAGTGAGGAGAAATTACTTTTCGCAAAAGGCTGGAGAATCAGTGGAACTCACAACCTCACAAGGTCCTGGAATCTGAGACACCGAATAAATGTAAGTAGATGGGTGGATTTATAGTTAGTAACGGGTTGAAGGGTTATGCGGAGTGGGGAGGAAAGTGGAGTTGAGGCCAAGGTGAGGTCAGCTATGATGGTATTCAATGGTGCAGCAAGGCCCCCCTCCTGCTCCTCTGTTCATAAGTTCTTATAATACAGAAAAACAAAACAGCTTAGGAGCACCCAAAGAAACCCATCAGTCAGAGTCAGAGTTATGCAACATGGAAACAGACCCTTTGGTCCAACTCGTCCATACCGACCAGATATCATCACCAAATCTAGTCCCATTTGCCAAGACTTGGCCCATAACCCTCTAATCCCTTCCTATTCATGCACACATCCAGATGCATTTTAAATTTCATAATTGTCCCCAGCCTCCCTCACTTCCTCTGGCAACTCATTCCACTCTAGCACCACCCTCTGCATGAAAAAGTTGCCCCTCAGGTCCCTTTCTCCTCTCACCTTAAACCTATGCCCTCTAGTTTTGGACTCCCCCATCTCAGGAAAAGACCTTCTCTATTTACCCCATCTATGCCCCTCGTAACTTTAAAAACCTCAATCAGGTCACCCCTCAGCTTCTGATGCTCCAGGGAAAACAGCCCCAGCCTACATCGCCTCTCCCTGTAGCTGAAATCCTCCAACCCCAGCAACATCCTTGAATCTCTTCTGAAGCCTTTGCAGAACCAAGTTTCACAACATCTTTCCTACAGCAGGGAGGCCAGAATTGACCAAGTAGCAAATGTGTGGTGCGATATCAAACTAGATTTACTCACAAACCCTGTGGTTTCGATAGCGCACCTTGCTCTGAAATCACCTGTTGTATTGACACTTATACTTCATGAAGCAGCTGCCTTCAGAGAGACATTGAAATGTAAACTGCAGCCCAGGAACTCCCTCGATGATAGCTGTTCGAGTCACAGCTGTCGAGATGGCAATGGAAACAATAGCACCAGATTGAATAAAAAAGACCGGGACTGCAAGGCACAGGGGTCTTGGGAATTTTCGGCAAGTAGAAAGGTGTTTCTTTCAAAGGTTCGACACAGCAAACAGTGAGAAAAACAAGTGCTTGCCAAAGATTTACCAGTAACCAGGATCCACATCAGACCAGTTCCTATTAACTTTGTTTCTCTCCTCACAGACACTGCCAGACCTGCTGAGTTTCTCCAGCACTCTGTCACCTTGGTCTTAAGTTAGTGCCCTTTAATTCTGAGTCTGTGCCCTCAGGTCCTAGACTCTCCCATGAGAGGAGATATCCTCTCAGCATTTACCCTGTCAAGCCCGTTAAGAATCTTACATTTTTCAATGAGATTATCCCTCATTCTTCTAAATTCCAGTGGGTAGAGTCCCAACTGGTTTAACGTTTGCTCATAAGACAATCCCTCCAGACTAAAGGGCTCCCTCATCGGGGCATTCCCACCATCTGAGGTGTTAGTCTGATGAACCTTCATCGCAGTCTTACTATGGCAAGTACTTTCTTCCTTCAGCAAGGAGACCAAAACTGTCCACAATACTCCAGCTGTGGTCTCACCAAGGCCCGATGTAATTGTCTAGGAGAAAGTAGGGACTGCAGATGCTGGAGATCAGAGTCGAAGAGTGTGGTGCTGGAAAAGCACAGCCGCTCAGGCAGCATCCGAGGAGCAGCACCACACCCTTTGACCCTATGCTTTCCTAATTATTTGCTGCAACTCTATGTTAATTTGCAGTGAATTGTGAGCAAGAGCACCCAGTTCCCTTTTCAGCAGATCGATCTCGAAGCAGACATACGTTATGTCCAGTTAACTACATGTTTAAGACGCATACTCAGGTAAATAAGAGTTGTTCAATCCATAAGCTCACTAACAGCGCCTAGCACTCCCTCGCTTTCTCCTTCCTGATCATGCATCTCCCTAGGCCAAGAGTGAGTAACAGACAGTTTATAAAAATAACAGAGCCCTAATCTGTGTGCTTTCAGTGTGACAAGAACTGTGTGGGGGTGTAGGGTAAGGTTTTAGCCTCGTCCATTAAACAGGGCTGGGTTGAGTCAGATATTCAATGCACACCTCATTAAAAGTCGTCGGTGACATAATCCAGGTGGCTCACACCTTGAAAGTGGTGAAGTTTAAATCACGGTTTGTATGTCCAAATGGTGTCGTTTCTGACAGAGATTCCGGAGGCCAAGAAATGCAGAGTGGGGTAGCTGAGTTGGTGACACAGAAGGAGAGTACAGAGAAGGATGGAGACTGTGCGTCTCTGTTGATGTTTCATGCAGGCAAAAGTTCGCTCTGTTTCATCTCTCTGTAACCCAGTACGATATTCCAACAATAAACTGGGTGGGCAGATCAACTCCAATCCTCTGTAAATATTTGGTTTTGAATGTTCACGGCAAGCTCAGCTTTGTTGAAAGGTTTTCCCAAGTAATCACCTTTAATGTAAAGCGACACCCACGCACTCACATTGAGAGAGACTGCCATCTAAAGCTCGAGATGGATATCAGATTTCCCCAAATTTTACTCCTGTCATTTGCACCTTAGAAACTCAAAATAATTCAATGAGAAATTACATGTCCCTCCAAATCGGATGAATGGCTCAATGTCAGCAATTTCTCAGTGTCTGAACACTGCAGTTTTGGGACCTGCCATAAAATCTAGGCCATCACTGCAGTTAAGAAAAAAAACCCTAAAAGATTTGCATTTCTTGAAGCTGTGTGATGTGATGTGCTGTGCTGGGAGTGAATTACTAAATGCTGTGCTTTCCCAGCACCACACTCTTGACTCTAATCTCAGCATCTGCAGTCCTCACTTTCGCCCACTAACTGGATCTTCCTATGCAGAAGGTCACTGCTGTGTTGATCAACATGATGACTGCAGGTGCTTCAAGGCATTTGAGTGGCAAAATGCTTTCTGTTTCAATGAAAAACACAAATTATCCAAGATTTGTGGCCCATCCCCAATTTTCCCTGAGCAGAGTGGCTCTGCGGGCCATTTCGGAGAGCAGGTGGGAGTCAGTTGCACCGCTGCGGTTCTGGAGTCACATGTAGGCCGGACCAGTTAGTGATGGCACATTTCCTTCCCTAAAAAGGACATTAGTGAACCCAATTTTTTTTTAAAAACATAACAATCAATGATAGTTATCACTGTCACTTTTACTGGGACTTGCTTTTAATTCCAGGTTATTTCAGATATTATTCATCCAGACAATCACTCACTAGCCCTTACTTCAAACCCAAGGCCCTGTGCCTTATGGTAGATTTTGTTTTAAATGGAGAGATGGGGGTAATGTCGTTGGACTAGTAATCCAGAGCCCAGACTCATCCCCCAAGTTCAAGGGTTCAAATCCCATTACAGAAGCTGGAGGAATATCTGCTCAATTAATACAGGTGGAACAGAGAGTTAGTCTTGGTAAATGGTGACCATAGTATTGATCAACTGCTATTAATAAAAAACATTTGATTCACCCATATACTTTAGGGAAGGAAATCCACCATCCTTACCTGGTCTGGCCTCCATGTGACTCAAGGGCCACAGCAACATGACTGAGGTTTAATTGCCCTCTGAAATGGCCCTCACAATTTAACAGTTCAAAGGCACTCAGATAGGCAACGAATGCTGGCCTCATCAGGGACACCCACATCCCAAAGAAGAAATAAAACTTCTAACTTCAGAGGCATCACAGTCCGGTCTCCAATGAGCTCAGTCTCCATGGGGTACGGGGAGGGGTGAGAAAAAACAAAGTTGAGTTCATACTTGTCATTGCTGAGCACATCCTGCTGGAAGGAGAGTGGGAAAGCTGGGTGAGGACAGCATATGGGGTGGTTATTCACCAGCAGTGCTCCTACAGTAATAACCTGCCTGGGTAATATGGGTCATTGCACTTAGGGACAGCAAACAATTATCAAAACTAACAGGACTCCACTCTGAAGTGTGGAGGATGGAACTGTGCTTTGGACTGACCCGAACAGGAACCCCTTCATTGGCCCCACAGCAATCCCATTCTCATGCTCAGGATTTCAAATCCATTCTGAGTCTGGACCCAATGTAGTCCAACTGAGTAAGGGAGAAAATCTATTGCAACACCTCCTGATACTTCACTCCTTGGGAGTTACAGTCACAACGTACATGGTTATAGATCACCAGAGGGAAGGACATGATGCCCCCGTGGTCACTGGTTTCAGAAAGATCCACGCCAGAGTCTTTATGAGAGAGTGCCAGCCACACAGCAGATAGATCATTCTCAAGTTCCGGCTATGGATACCTATGTGCCAACAGTACAGTCATTGGCACATCACATCTCCAACCCACCCTACCTAAGCAGCTTGGCTGAAGGGGTACCCCAGAGCTTATAGAAGTGAAGGAGTTACAGTAATTAACAGCAGAGGATAAAAGAAGTGTTAGAGAAATGTATTCTTTATCTTTAGGTTTCACTTGTCTTTGTTTGTAGACCGTACAAACTAATTTACAGAGGCATGTCATCTGCACCCTACAATTTCTCTCATTTGGCTGCAATTGCCCGATCTCTAGCATTTATATGTTAACGTCAAAGTCTTGTTTAAAAAAAAAGTCTTCCAGTGTCTTTAATTTCCTACTTTAGCAGCTCTCCAACTTCCAGCTCACTGTCTCCAATATTCTGATTTGCTTTTGTGAATCCTACTCCACCTTAAGTTATTGTAGAGCCTTTAGCAATGGTGTTTCAGTGTTTTGAAATCCAAAACACAGATTTGTCACATTGTTCCTCATTTTTTAAAAACTGCCTCCACTATGCCTGCAGTGATATGCTAATGTTCCTGCCAAGTGGCTGTTTGAAGCTTCCATTTGTGAAGCAGAAAAATTGTTGACAAAAGATGGCTCACATGCTTCAACTGGGAATTAAATTTGGATCCACAACAATGTGGTTCCATAGCTCGTTTAACATAATAATCTCAAGTGCATTGATTGATGTAATGACTGTTGACTTTGAGTTGGGAAAGAGGTGATTTGAAGGAATGATGGGAAGCTGAATGGAAGAGGGAGGTTTTCAGGTGGTTTGTAAAAGAGAGAAAGGATGATGGGGACTTATTTCTTGACAGGCTGTTGAAGGCTTCTGCTACCAATTAACATGCTGGGTTGGAGTATACGCACATAAATCAATGCAGAGATCAGTTGGAGGCCATTAAGGGAATCTAAAGATGAGGGGAAAGATCTTGTGGGCGCAATGAGTTAATGAAGAGGAGGATAACCTGGATGATTTGGAAGCATAATCGTGCCTGAAGTTTGGTCAATTGCCCTCTTTTTCAATAATGATACAGATTTCTTATCAATAATTCCATAAATAGAGATCAACTACAAAAGCTGAGACTTGATCAGAATGTTGAAAATGGGTCAAACGGCCTCTGTGAAAAACAGTGAACATCAACTTGTACTTATTGTGCCTTCAACATGTCCCAAGGTGTTTCACAGGTGCATCATCAAGTCAGTTTTGTTAATTAATCACAAGCTATAATTCAGGTAGGTGGCTAAAGTCTTACAAACAGAAGTTAGGAGCAAAAGGAGACCATTCAGTCAGATAATGGTTGAACTGATTGTGGTCTTAATTCCACACTCCCATCTATCCCAATATGCTTTGATTTTCTTTCCAAAAGAATCTACCTCCACTTTAAAAAGATACAGTGACCCTGCGTCTGCCAAAGTTGCGTAAACTTTGAGAGGAAAATTTCTCAATATCTCTCCTAAAAGAGTGACCCAATTTGAAGTGTCTCCTCGTTCTGGACTCAATTATGAGATTAGCCATCTGGCTCTTTCAGGTGTGTCCTAAAGAAAAATTGTTGACAAAAGATGGCTCACATGCTTCAACTGGGAATTAAATTTGGATCCACAACAATGTGGTTCCATAGCTCGTTTAACATAATAATCTCAAGTGAATTGATTGATGTAAGTAATAAAGAAAATGCAAGTAATAAATTGCAGAGATTTAGACAGAATTCCAGAGCTGCAGGCCTATGCAGCAGAGGGAACAGCCAGAGTGAGGACTCAGATCTCTCTGTTCTGGCCCTGAAAGGTTAACTCTGATTTCCCTCCACAGATGCTGCCAGACCTGTTCAGTTTTTCCAGCAATTTTGGTTTTTGTTCCCTCTGTTGCAGCATTCTGCAGTTTTTCCCCAGTTGAACAATATTCAGCTCTTGTCCTTCTGCCAAGGTGTATAACCTCACTTCCCACACTGTATTCCATTTCCCAAATTTTCATCCACTCATTCCAACTGCTTGTATCCTCCTATAGACTGCCATCCTCACAGCTCGCCTTACTCTGAAACATGGTGGTAGTGTGTTCACTTCCATCATCCAATACATTAATACATATTGAAATAATTGCAGCTCCAGCACAGATCCCTGTAGCATTCCCCTGATTACAGGTTGCCATCCTGAAAATGCCCCCTTTATCTCAAATCTCTATTTGTTCATCTTGGTTAGCCAATCCTCCATCTATGCTAATGTACCACACACAACATCATGGGCTTTCATCTTATTAATAAATAGTTTTCTGTGCAGTAACAAATTGAATGCCTTTTGGAAATCCAAAGCTTCAACATCTGCTGGCTCCCTTTTATCCATCCTGCTTGTTCCTACCTCGAAAGCATCAGCCATGATTTGCCCTTCACACCACTGTATTAACTCAGCTTGATTATATTTTGTAGTTCTAAATTCTCCAACAATGCATCCTTGATGATGGACCATGACATTTCCCCAATGACTTGTGAAACTAACTGGCCTATCGTTACTAGTTACTGCGTCCCACTTTTTGTCCAAGGGTGTTACACTGGGAGTTTTTCAATCCTCTGGGGCTCTTTCAGAAACTTAAAGATTCATGAAAGGTTACTACTGTCTCGACAGCTACTTCCATTGAAATCCTAGAATGCAACTCAGTGGCCTTTAGTCCCATTATTTTCTCTGCAACCTTTTCCCTATTGTTAGTTCCTTGAGTACCTGGTCTACTTGTAATGCTATTGGTACACTATGCCATGAAGACTGATGCAAAGTATTTATTCAACTCCAATGCCATTTCCTGACTCCCCGTTACATTTACTCCAGCCTCACTCGGAGTGATTTATGATCACTTTGACCTCGCTCTTATATAATTAAGGAAGGTCTTACTGTCTTGTTTGTTTGATTATTAATTGTTAGTTTATTTTGCCTTCAGTTTATTCTGCTTGGTAATAGTTTATTGGCATTTAAAACTGTCCTGATCCTTGGGTTTACCACTAATCTTGGCCATCTTGCTTGATTTTCTTTTAATTTCATACTATCCCCAACTTCCTTGATCAACTATGATTGATTACATCCTCCCTCGAATCCTCCTTCCTCACTGGGTTATATTTTTGCAGTAAGTAATTAACTATTTTCAACAGTGATTGTTCATCAATTACCTTTTCTGATAAACCTCTTTCTGAGACCACCAAAATTGGTCAGTGAAGAAGGTTATCACAGATTACAATGGGACCTTGATCACATGGGCCTAGGAGTGGCAGATGAAGTTTAATTTAGATAAATGTGAGGTGATGCATTTTGGTCAGGCAAATCAGGGCAGGACTTACACAATGCATTGATTATAGAGGTTAGAATGCCATATAAGAGCTGTACAGGACATTGGTGAAGCCATTTTGAGAAAAATGCATTGAATTCTGGTCTCCCTGCTATCAGAAAGATGTTGTTAAACTTGAAAAGATTTAAAGGCATGTTACCAGGATTAAAGGGTTTGAGCTATAAGGAAGAGGGGCTGACTAGGCTGGGGCTGTTTTCCCTGGAGTGTTAAAGGCTGAGGTTTATAAAATCACGACGGGCATGGATAGGGTGAATAGCCAAGGTCTATTTTCCCATGGTACAGGAGACCAAAACTAGAGGGCAAAGTTTTAAGGTGAGAGGGTAAAGATTTAAAAGGGACCTTAGGGGCAGCTTTTTCACACAGAGGGTGGTGCATGTACAGAATGAGCTGCCGGAGGTGGTGGAGGCAGTGGGTACTACAACATTCATTTGGGAACTGAGTGGGTACGTGAATAGGAAGGATTAAAGGGGGATATGGGCCAACTTCTGGCAAATGGAACTAGATCAGATTAGGATACCTGGTCGGCACGGAAGAGTTGGACCAAAGGGTCTGTGTCTGTGCTGTACCATCTCTATGACTCTATAACTCGAGTTTCTACAATCAGACAAATTCCCAGAATCTAGAATCAAGGATTTGAAAAGTGAGTGTTTTGGAGATTGTGCTTTCACTGATTACAAGTTTCTAAAATTCCTTTATTCTGGAACGGTCAGATTAGATTGAAAATTAGCAAATGTAACACCAATGTAACAGAAAGTAGGGAGACAGCATAATACAGGAACTACAGACTAGTTTACCTGACATCAGTCACTGGTATATCCTGGAATCGCTTATCGAGGAATCCTTAACAATACACTGAGGAAAAGCACGGTGTGATGAGAACAGGTTAACATGGTTCAAGGAAAAGGAGACATTTATTTGTTTTGTTGAAGATATAACTGGCAGGAAGATAAAAGGGGACCAGTAGATGAAGCATTCAGCACTTGGGGTTTTGAAGAATATTAGAAAAGGCACCATGGAAAGACTAATACATTGGGTAAAGGCCTGTGGAGTTGAGCGGATTTATTAGCATGGATAAAAGATTGGTTGACAGACAAGAAGCAGAGAGTAGGAACAAGTGGAGCATTTTCAAGATTTGCAGGATGTGTTAGTGATCTATATGACAATATTGATGAAGAGAGGCAAGCGTATGGCATGCTTGCCTTTATTGGTCCGTGCTTTAGCGTAGGAGTTGAGAGGTCAGGTTGCAGGTGTACAAGACATTAGCGATGTCACTTTTGGAATACCACACTCCATTCTGGTCTCCCTGCTATAGGAAAGATGCTAAACTTGGAAAGGTTGAGAAAAAATTTACAACAATGTTGCAAGGTGGGAATGCAATCTGTGTGAAGGACACAAATACGCAAAGATGATAAGGCACGTGATTAGACAAAATGATGAGAGATGGAATAAGATATGGGGAGGTGCGAAGTGACTCACTTTGGGCATAAGAATACAACAGCTGAATTTTTTTTTTAAAAAAGGCATGAAACTTCAAAATGGCAATGCTCAGAGAGACTTAGATACATTGATATATAGAACTGAAAAAGGTTAGCATGCAGGTACAGCAGGCAATTAGAAAGTCAAATGTCACATTGGCCTTTATTGCAAGGGGAGTAGAGTGTAAGAATAAAATTTCTTGCTACAGCTTTACTGTGGTTCAGTCAGATCACATCGGAAATACGGTGTGCATTTTTCCATATTTAAAAGCAGAACATACTTGTATTGAAGGCAGCACAACATAGGTTCACTGGATTGGTCCCCGGAAAGATGAAGTTAGGTTTATGTTGTCTGCAGTTTAGAAAACCAAGATGTGATCTCATTGAAGCATTGAGATTATGGAGATTGTTTTCACTGACTGAGGTATCTGTTCCAGAATTTGGGGCCAATCATTCAGCAATGAGAGGAGGAAACATTTCTTCACTTCCAAGGGTTGTGAATGTTTCATTATTGAACATATTTACGGAGGAGACAGACAGATATTTGAAGTCTTTGAAAGAATTGAGAGGTATGGAGCGCTGGCAGAAAAAAGTGAAGTTCAGGTATGCTTTGTATTATGGGCCATACAATCCATTTCTTATAATCATAATTTCTTGGGGAGAAACATCAATGAAGGGTTGGACACAGCAGTCTACGGTGCAGGGCTCAGTATCATAACTCAGGCTAGATTCTCGATTGGGTCTAAATTACAGCAAATACCCTGATTACCTGGTACAGCGATTCATCCATTTGTGTGTGACAAAATTACCTGGCAAGCACCCTCAGCCCAATTTTCCCCAGTGACCCCTGCTCTTTATTCTTTTCCCTTGGACATCTCCGAAACATCTCAGTGTACAGTTACAAGTCAACCACGTTGCTGTGGGTCTAGAGTTACATGTAAGCCTGGGAGTTACATGTAGGCTATGCTGGCTAAGGTTGGCAGATTTTAAAAAAAAAAATCAATGATAGTTGTCACAGTTCCTGGCATGAACTTTTAATTCCAGATTTTAAATTAATTGCCACGGTGCAATAGGCTGGGCCTTCAGATTACTAGTCAAAAAGTGTGGTGCTGGAAAAGCACAGCTGGTCAGGCAGCATCAGAGGAACAGGAGAGTCGATGTTTCGAGCATAAGCTCTTCATCAGGAATGATCCCCTTCCCTAGGGAGACCGAGTGTATAAACCTGGTTGATACTCAATTTGGAAAAATCAAAACTCACGAATGTTCACATTGACAGTGGTCCAGGTGACTAATAATGTGCACAGTTAAAGCCACTTTATGCAGGAAGTTAATTCTAATTGTCCATTTGAGGGTCAGAAATCCCAGCTGCAGTTGTTACCCATACCACACATGTAGGTAGTGGTTTTGTCATCCAAGTCATACCAGACTCGAAATGTTAACCCTGTTTCTCTCTGCACAGTTGCTGCCGGATCTGCTGAGCTTTTAAAATGTTTATGGATTGACTATCCACTGTCATCCCTTTAAGTAACATTCCCCAATTTATCATAGCCAGCTTATATCACATACTATTGTAGTTTCGTTTTTATTTAGATTCAGGACTCCAGTCTCAGAATCAACTACATTGCTCTCCATTTTAACAAAGAGTTATAGTATATTATGGTCATCTCTCCAGTATTCTCTTAGTGAGCTACGTTGTGGACAGATTGCCACTCCCTCCTTGGCATCATGTTATAAGTCGCCTGTAAATGCAATGACGGACCCCACTGTGGTCTCTAGAGGATCCTGTATGCAGATACCATCCGAGTGTGGAATGCAGATTCGTGCTGATGCTGTCCCAGAATTTAAGTTGTAGCAGGGTGGATATTGTCCCCACTCTTTCAGGTTGACACCTTTAGTGTTGCCCTCAGGACCAAAGATAACAATACAAGAGACAGCAGAGCAGAACATGGCACAGGTTTCAACCTTTTTAAACCTCACTCGACAACATCAGCTGCCGCTGCTGCAAACAACAAAGACTTCAGGGCAGAGCTTCTCAAACCCCTTCACCTGCAGACCACTAGGTTGGGGTGAATGACCCATACACCACCTACCAGTCCCATTGCACCCTTTTCTGCCTGCCATAAGTCAAAGTCTCAACAGAATTGATGGGAACTTATGGAAAATACAAGTATTTCACTGCTTTTTGACTTCCAAATATAATACATTTGTGCATTTCTTTCCTTAAATATTCTGAATAATGCCAGATGCAGGAGTAGGGACATTTTCATATTATAAACATTAGCACAAAAGAACATATTTAGTTGAAACATTCTAATGTCATTAAATCATCACCATAACTTTCTACTGAGAAACTAAAGATTAACACACGTGTATGTAAAGTATAACAGGAACATAAATCTTCCTTATGAAATTACACTGCTGTTGATCATTCTCATGACCATTCATTTCCCCCACATCTGGGAACTGGTTTGTTTGCAGGTCACCCACAAAGTGGTAAGGCTGAGAGCTGGGGTCCGTTCTCTCGAATGGCCTCAGCCATGTCATTACGTACCAATGACCTCCATTTTGAACCAACCCATGGACCTTATGGAGCCCCCTATGGATGACGAGCCATCTTCAGACCACATTATAAGAACAATGAGAGATTGCTTGCTTGTCTGTGGACAGGACAGAGGGGTCCATTAGGACTACATGAGCTCAGTGAGGTTGGAACCTCTCCGACCAAAACATCATTCTGCCCAGCACATTTCTCCAACTGAGCCAATCAGAATCAACTGAACCTTTTAGAAAGGAACAGTGTGTGCTCAAGTCTAATGAGAAAGCTTGTAACAATCTCGCTCTGCTGATAACCTAAACCCTGGCGCACAGGGCTTAGTTTATGGACTTGCACTGATGGACATTCCAATTAGCTTTTTGGTCCCATGTACTCAAATGAAAAGTGTATAAGTCGCCACTGACGGCACCATCTTAAGTACAAGGGTCCCTCGGTACAGCTTCTTCAGTTACAGGTCGTAGAAAAATAGAAGAGTAAAAAGTCCAGCATTGCAGAGTTTAGGAATAACTTATAAAATTGAGGAAAAGAAAAACCAGTATAATACAATGATCTTCCAACCCAGTCTATGCTAGCCTCTGGCCTCCAGTCCAAACCGGGTCTTGACTCCAGACCCTCATTGGTCAGCAGGAATCATTCTGGGAAAATGGACGCTGACTGTGTGTGTTTCTCCCTTTCGTGGACATGGTGTGGAACATACTGTGGGCCTATGGTCCTGACACTTAACTCTATAATGTGAAGCTCCTCATTGGAAAGGCAAATTCATAACTTCTACTTACAGTAACTACTATTAATGATCAGGAGTCACTTATTTTGTGCTAAAATGAATTGTCATGAACATAAAAGTGAGTGAGAAATTATCTGATACACTCCTCAATAATTTCAATTCATAACAAACTACTTTCCAGCTGCTCATGACCCTGTACTCTTACACAACAGCTTCACAACAGGATGAAAGTGCCTCAGCACAATGGCCAGACACACACAAGTCAATCAGCAAACAGGACCAGAGTCCAAGGTACTTTTAGTAACGGGGCCATCACCTCAGCTCACCAACAGTGGCCCAATCTCCTGCAGCTTGTAATCGGTTAACCCTTAAAAGTGATGAGTTTATTTTGGATCAACTTTCTAAATCAACCTACCCAAAGTTATCATTACACACCTGTGGAGCAGGTGGGACCTCAACCTGGGTCTCCTTAGCCATTATACCAAAGGACCAAAAAAACAAATTCCTGGGAAAGCTCAGCAGGTCTGGCAGCACCTGTGGAGAGAAATCAGCATTAACCTTTCGGGCCTAGCAGCCCTTCTTCAGTCCTGAAGATAACTCTGCTTTCTCCCCACAGATGCTGCCAGGCCTGCTGTGGTGTTTCCCACCAATTTCTGATTACCAGCATTCACCGTTCCTTCAGTGTTTTGTATATTACAAACCCCACTCCTTCGAAGGGTAAACTAGCTGCAGGTAATTCTCACACCCTGATTAAACCACAGGAACAACTGCATGTCAAATATTTGAAAAGTGGCGAAAATTCCCCACCACTTCAGCTTTTTTGCAGAGCTGCGTCTTGTCAAGATTTGAAAACGTACGAGATGCTCCTTTCTATAAGCCAAATATTAATCAGGTTCTCTGCGGATAATCTTGAACATTCCGGGTGAGCAGTGGTTACCACACCCACCTCCTACTGCCTCACGTGCAAGTCTTTTTAATCTACCTGTTTGGGGATGTTACTTACTGCCGTCCTCTGAAGCAGGTGGCACTTGAACCTGGGCCTCCCGGCTCAGAAGGTAGGCACCTGACCACAGTAAGTCATGTGTAAGCTCAGACAATGAATATCAGGGGACTGCTTAACCACTTACGGCCTCACACCTAAACTCAGTCCTCCTCATCACACACATTCTTCCATGGGAAAGGTCACCGGACAGTGATCAGAAATAATAAAAGGTCAATCATAAGGACACGTTGTACAGACCCTAGATTGATTTCCCAAGAGCGTAGAAGATGGGGAAGTGGATCTAATCGAAGTGTCCAGGATGATTAAGAGAATTGATAGGATCAATGGAGGGAAATTGTTTGGGGGGGGGAGGGGAGACAGGACAGGCAGCACAGCCTCCAAATTAGACCCAAGCTGTTCAGGGGTGATAGAGTCAAATTGTTGGGAAGCACTGTTTCACACACAGAAATCCCCAGCTCTCCCCCACAGCAAGAGTTTTGTTCAGAGGAGAAAAGAAATTGTATTTACATAGCACTTTACACAACTGCCAGATGTCTCAGAATGCTTCACAGCCAGCAAAATATTTCAGAAGTGTAGTCACTGCAGGGAAATTAAAGGATTAAGGAAAGGTCAATGGATTTAAGCTACTGGCTAGCTCCGGGCTGGGGGGTGAGAGCAGAACGGGGGGCTACTTCTAAACCAAGACAGAGGAACAGGCGATTCCAACAGAATTCTCCTTACTAACTCCAGCCCGAACCCAAAATCGTTAACGACCTTTTCATTGGGAGGGAGGGAGAGGTGTTGTTGGGAGACGCAAGTTCACAGTCGGTGAGAAAAAGAGGTCAAACGAGTTTCCGACTGAGAGGTGAAGGTGGGGTGGTAAAGACTTGAACCCTGGCGACCTCTCTCCCCCCCCCCCCCCAGGACACACACACAGAGTCAGAGCAGGAGAGACACTGAATCCCAGACCCACCTCCAGCCCAGGGTCAGCCCGCTGCCTCCAACCTGTAAACACCGGCAAACACAAAACAAAACCAGCCTCCCCGACACGAATCCTCAGCACTCACAATCCTCCCGGTCGGATTTCATAGCCAGCGTGGGGTTGGAAGCTTGCTCCTGGCTCGCTCTCTCTCTCTCTCTGCTGTTCCTCCCTGATCAAGAGGAAACTGGTTGAACTTTACCTGCGCTGGCAGGAATTTGACCCCTCACCAGGTTCCTGTTCTCACAACCATGATGTCATGGGAGGCGGTTGATAAAGTTTGCTGCTGAGAGATTTTCCTCTCCCTTTTCTCTCCCCCCAGCACAGATTCTCCAGTCTAGTATTACACACAGGGACCTGTACTAGTTGCAGCTGGTACCTGGGGAGGGGAGGGGAGGGAGGTTTGAACCCACCCCCTCCCCTTTCAGAGCTCTCTGTTTTCGTGCTGGTAATCGGATCCCACAACCTGTTTCTTTGTCTGAAGTTTCCAGGCTGTTCCTCAGCCAGGTGAGGCTGATGGGTTCTCACAGACAGCAGTCCGCAGGGTACACAGGTAGCTGCAGTCACCCGCCGCAGCCTCTGCACTGACACCCCCCCCAGTCCCTAGGACCCCACAGCACAGCTATGGTGCTGCATTTTTTTTTGTTCGCATTCTGCCTGCTGTTAGACTGAGGAATGCAGCTCATTCATTTTGGCAGCCGGCTTGCTGGCCCAGGACTTCTGGCTAAGTGTGTGGGGTTGGCAAAGAGCTAAGCATCAGGTGGCTTGCCGACACCCAGTGTCTGGGAAATCTGAAATAAAACAAGGCTAATCTAAAAATGGACTGCATTGACGTAGCGCCCCTCCAGCCGGAAATTGCGAGGTCCTTTTGAGATGTAACATCCACGGTGACGTCAGAAATTGGAAAACTAATTTGCATCCTGCAAAGTCAAGTGAGCATTGCAGATGCTGGAGATCAGAGTCAGAAGTGTGGTGCTGGAAAAGCACAGCAGGTCAGGCAGCATGGAAACGTCGATTCTCCTGCTCCTGAGATGCTGCCTGACAGGCTGTGCTTTTCCAGCACTGCCCTTTTTGATCCTGCAAAGTCACACACAAAAATAAATAGCCAGAGGGTCGTTTCTCTTCATGACCTGGACAAGGTCAGAACTCACACCACAGCAGGTTATGGTGCATCAGGTTCCCTTGAAATCACAAGCTTTCGGAGCGCTGCTCCTTTAATCAGGTTAAGTGCGGACAGGCATACAGGCACAGAATTTATAGCAGAGAGATGTGGTTAATGACATGGTTGAGGGTTTTTATGCAATGATTGGTCATGATGTGGAATGCTGAGAGTGTAGCGGGGGCAGATTCAATTGAAGCATTCAAAAGAGACATCTGTTGTGAAAAAGGCATACCCATACAGCATGGAAACAGACCCTTTGGTCCAACTCGTCCATGCTGACCAGATATCCTAAATTAATCAAGAGCCATTTGCCAGCACTTGGGCCACATCCCTTTCAACCCTTCCTTTTCATATACCCACCCAGATGCCTTTTAAATGTTGTAATTGAACCAGCCTCCACCACTTCCTCTGGCAGTTCATTCCATACATGCACTACCCTCTGTGTGAAGAAGTTGCCCCTTGGGTCACTATTAAATCTTTCCCCTCTCACCTTAAACCTATGCCCTCCAGTTTTGGACTCCCCCACCAGGGAAAAGACCCTGAGTATTCATACTGGACTCAAAATATTATCTCTGTTTTCCTCTCCACAGTTAAAAATCACACAACACCAGATTTTTAACTTTGTACACCCCAGTCCAACACCGGCATCTCCAAATCATTCCTCTCCACAGACACTGCCAGATCTACTGAGTTTCTCAATAATGGGCTGACAAGTGGCAGATGGAGTTTAATTCAGATAAATGCGAGGTGCTGCATTTTGGAAAAGCAAATCTTAGCAGGACTTATATATACTTAATGGTAAGGTCTCAGGGAGTGTTTCTGAACAAAGAGACCTTGGAGTGCAGATTCATAGCTCCTTGAAAGTGGAGTCACAGGTAGATAGGATAGTGAAGAAGGCGTTTGGTATGCTTTCCTTTATTGGTCAGAGTATTGAGTTGGGAGGTCATGTTGTGGCTGTACAGGACATTGGTTAGGCCACTGTTGGAATATTGCATGCAATTCTGGTCTTCCTATCGGAAAGATGTTGTGAAACTTGAAAGGGTTCAGAAAAGATTTACAAGGATGTTGCCAGGGTTGGAGGATTTGAGGCTATAGGGAGAGGCTGAACAAGCTGGGGCTGTTTTCCCTGGAGCGTCGGAGGCTGAGGGGCGACGTTATAGAAGTTTACAAAATTATGAGGGGCATGGATAGGGTAAATAGACAAAGTCTTTTCCCTGGGGTCGGGAGTCCAGAACTAGAGGGCATAGGATTAGGGTGAGAGGGGAAAGAAAAAAAAAGAGACCAAAGGGGCAACATTTTCACATAGAGGGTGGTACGTGTATGGAATGAGCTGCCAGGGGAAGTGGTGGAGGCTGGTACAATTGCAACATTTAAGAGGCATTTGGATGGGTATATGAATAGGAAGGGTTTGGAGGGATAAGGTCTGGTGCTGGTAGGTGGGACTAGATTGGGTTGGGATATCTGGTCAGCATGGACGGGTTGGGCCGAAGGGTCTATTTCCGTGCTGTACATCTCCATGACTCTAAATGTTCTGCTTTTACATCAAAAGAGAATTATATAATTATTTTAGAATAGTTACAGCACAAAAAGAGGGCATTCAGCCCGTTGTATCTATACTGGACCTCAATGCATCAAAAGGCTATTCCATGTCTTTTCTCTGCACATCTTTTCTTTGCACATAATAATCAAATTTCTTTTGAAAATTTCTGTTGACTCTGTCTCCAGGACACACTCAGCCAGTGTTTTCCAGATTCTAATAAAAACAGAAAGTCACCATAGCCCTAACAGATCATAGGGCTGCTCTCTCATTAGAGAGAGATGACTGCTGGTGATGTTTAACCTGAAGGTCACCACATCTCAGACAAGGGAGCGTTTGAGAAGGAGAGTCCTTCATAATAATCTCAGCCAATGTGGGAACTGAACCCACATTTCTGGCGTTACTCTGCCTTGTAAATCCAGCCAACCGAGCTAGACAATTCTGAAGAAGGGACTGGAAGTGTAAACTCTATTTTCACTCCACAGATGCTGCCAGGCCTGCTGAGTTTCTCCAGAAATGTATGCTTTGCCTGAGCCAGATCCTAACCACTCACTGCGTGAAAAACATAATTCCATGTCACGGTTGCTTCTGTTTGTGAATTATCTTAAATCTGGTTCTCCAGCTTACCACCAATGGGAACAGATTCGCCCTCTCTAATCTGTCTACATTCCTCATGAGTTTGACATCCCTGTCAAATCTACCCTCAACCTGACAGGAAAACAGTTTAAATATTCCAATCTTCCTACGTGCCTAAAGTTTCTCATCCCAAGAACCATTCTTGTAAATCTTTTCTGCTTGTATACCTTGTAAATCTTTCTGATACCTTCAGCTCCTCCCTGAAGTCTGCTGGACAGAATTGGACCCAATGATTCAGGTGAGACTTAAGAGAAAAAAATTGCTGGGCCACAGAAAGCAAGCAGACCAGTAGGATTAGGATAGCTGGTCTGGCAGAGGACACATGGGCTGAAAGGCTTCCATACTCTCACTAGTATCCTTACGTACAGATGAGGAAGGACACCACTTCGACTGGGACAACATATCCATCCAAGGACAAGCCAAACAAAGACATGCATGAGAATTCCTAGATGCATGGCATTTCAATCGGAACTCTATCAACAAAAACATTGACTTGGATCCCATTTAATACCCCCTGAGAAAAAGAAACGGAAATGATGTCACCACAGGAAATGACATCACTAACCCAAGGAAACCTAAACACACAGATAGAAAATGGGCCATGCTACCTGTGCTTCGCCCGAAGGCTCACTGATGATGTTACCTAGTATGGTGATGAAACGTTTGACAATAAACCTTCCAGCTCATTGAGCAAACCTACATCCAGAAGGCTTCCATGTTAACCTGGAGATAGGAACATCCAAATTAGAAGCAGGAGGAGGCCACTCAGCCCCTCAGGCCTGCTCAGCCATTCAATAAGATCAGCAGGCTCATAGTTCCTTGAAAGTGGAATCCCAGGCAGTATACTGAAGGAGTGTTTGGTATACTTGCATTTACTGGTCAGTGCATTGAGTGTAGGAGTTGGGATGTCATGTTACAAATGTGCAGGACATTGGACACTTTTGGAATGCTGTGTGCAATTCTGGTCTCCCTGCTATAGGGAGGATGTTGTGAAACTTGAAAGGGTTTAGAAAAGATTTACAAGGATGTTGCCAGGGTTGGAGGATTTGAGCTATAGGGAGAGGCTGAATAGGCTGGGGTTGTTTTCCCTGGAGTGTCAGAGGCTGAGGGGTGATCTTAGAGGTTTATAAAATTATGAGGGGTATGGATAAGGTGAACAGCCAAAGTGTTTTCCATAGAGTGGGGAGTCCAAAACTAGACAGCTAAGGATTAAGGTGAGAGGGGAACAATTTAAAGGGATCTAAGGGGCAACTTCTTTATGCAGATGGTGGTGCGTGTATGGAATGAGCTGCCAGAGGAAGTGGTGGAGGCTGGTACAATTGCAACATTTAAAACATATCTGGATGGGTATATGAATAGGAAGGGTTTAGAGACATATGGGCCGGGTGCTGACAAATGGGACTAGATTTATTTAGGATATCTAGTCGGCATGGACGAGTTGGACCAATAAGTCTGTTTCCCTTCCCACGTGGTTAAAGATGCCCTCCAATGCATCTCGTCCACATCTTGCCCCTCCACCCTCAGACCCCACCTCTCCAACCGTAACAAGGACAGAACCCTCCTGGTGCTCACCTTCCACCCCACCAACCTTCGCATAAACCAAATCATCTGCCGACATTTCCGCCACCTCCAAACAGACCCCACCATATTTTTCCCTCCCCACCCCTTTCCGCCTTCCGCAAAGACCGTTCCCTCCGTGACTACCTGGTCAGGTCCATGCCCCCCTACAATCCACCCTCCCATCCTGGCACCTTCCCCTGCCACCGCAGGAATTGCAAAAC